>NW_005842957.1:481727-489853 GCF_000455745.1 Alligator sinensis | reverse complement strand
CCCCTGGGCAGTGCCTGCCCCTGTTCCCCCCCTCCCCCCAACTGTGGGGGCATTGATCTGACCCCCGCCATTCCCCTTCCTTTCCCTCTCCCCTTCCACCATGACAGACTTACTACCTGGAGGCAGCTGTATCAGATATTGGATCAGTATCAGGCAATATGCCTCCTTAAATATCGGCTATCAGTATCATAGATTTCATAGATTTCATAGACATTAGGGCTGGAAGGGACCTCGGAAGATCTTTGAGTACAGCCCCCTGCCCCAGGGGCAGGAAGTCAGCAGGGGTCATAGGATCCCAGCAACATAAACATCCAAATTTCTCTTGAACGTGTTCACAGTAGGTGCTTGAACCACCTCCGGCAGCAGTCTATTCCAGACCTTGGGGGCTCAGACATTAAAGAAGTTCTTCCTTCTGTCCAGCCTGAAAACGGTCATGGAGGAGTTTGTGACCATTCAACCTTGTCATTTCTTGGGGCACTCTGGTGAACAAACATTCCCCCAGATCCTGGTGAGTACCCCTTATAAACTTATAGGCTGCTATCAGATCACCTCTGAGCCTGCATTTTTCCAGGCTGAAGAGTCCCATAGCGCTCAGCCTCTCATCATAAGATCTGTTTTCCTGACCTCTGATCATGCGTGTGGCTCTTCTCTGGACTCTCTCAAGCTTCTCCACATCCTTTTTGAATTGTGGAACCCAAAGCTGGACACAGTACTCCAGCTGTGGCCTCCCCAAGGCCGAGTACAACAGGAGAATGATGTCCTGGGATTTGCTTAAGAAGCATCTATGGATGCAAGCCACTGTTTTGCTTGCTTTACTAGCAGCAGCATCACACTGATGGCTCATGTTCATCTTGTGGTCAGTCATGACCCCTTAGTCCCTTTCGTCTGTAGTGCTAGCCAGCGTAGCACTGCTGAGCCTATAAGCATGCTGCAGGTTTTTCTTCCCATGGTGGAGAACCTTGCATTTTTTGATGTTGAACACCATCAGGTTCTCTTCCACCCATTTCCTGAGCCTGTCAAGGTCAGCCTGGATCACCCTCCTGTCCTCAGGTGTGGATGCTTTACCCCAGAGTTTGGTGTCATCAGTGAACTTGGCCAGTCTGCTTCTGATTTCAATGTCCACATCATTAATGAAGATGTTGAATAATATAGGTCCAAGGACAGAGCCTTGAGGGATCCCACTGGTCACAGTGCTCCACGACGATTGACTTCTGTCAACCACCACCCTCTGGGTCCGACCACAGAGCCAATTTCCCAGCCAGCGAATCATGGTGAAGCTGAGGTCGCAGTTGGCCGGTTTTGTTAAGAGGTGATCATGGGATACCAGATCAAAGGCTTTTTTGAAGTCAAGATATATGACGTCAATCTCCTCTCCCTTGTCCAGCTGATAGGTCACTTGGTCGTAAAAGGAAATAAGATTGGTCAAGCAAGACCTACCCACAACAAACCTGTGCTGGCTATCCCTCATGATGTTGCCTTTGACCAGTCCGTTAAGAGTGGTCTCTTTGATAATCTTTTCTAAGACCTTCCCTGGGATAGAGGTCAGGCTAATGGGCCTGTAGTTTGCCAGACCCACTTTCCTTCTGTTCTTGAAGATAGGCACCACATTGGCCTTCTTCCAGTCTTTGGGCACTTCACCAGAGCACCAGGAGTTTTTGAAGATCCGTGCCAGAGGCTGAGCTACGATGCATTCCAGCTCCTTGAGTACCCTGGGATGTAAACGGTCAGGGCTGGCTGACTTGAAGATATCCAGCCTCTCAAGGTTTCCTTCAAAAGATCAGCATTGATGGGGAGGGTAAGGAATCTCCCTCACCCAGACCTTCCCGTCCCATAATGGGCAGGGCTGGCCCTTGGAACTGGTGAAAGACGGATGCAAAGTACCCATTTAGCAAGTTGGCTTTTTCCTGGGCGTCAGTTGTCCTATCTGGTTTAGCAGGGGTCCAATGTTGCCCTTGCTTTTCCTCTGGCTCCCCACATATCTAAAAAATGACTTTATTGTCCTTGATACTTGTAGCTTTGGTGTTCCGTCGCAGCCTTGGCTTTCCTGGTTCGCTCCCTGCAGGTCCGCACCAGTGCAGAATATTCCTCCTTGGAGGTGGATCCAGTCCTCCATCCTTTGTAGGCCTTTCTTTTTAGATGCTGGAGATCTGCTAGTTCCTTGCTGAGCCAAGGGGGCTGCTGTGCCCTTCTGCTGCCTTTCCTCTGAGACGGAATAGACTTAGCTTGTGCATCCAGGATCGCTCCCTTGTGGAGCAACTACCCACCCTGAACTCCCCTCCTCTTTGGGTCATGGTCCTTTAGGGCCTCACTGACAAGCGTCCTCAGCCCCCAAAATCTCGATAGGTGCACCCCTGATCATTCCCCATCTCCCTCCCATTAACTCTCTACCTTTTTAGCTTCGTGTTCCTGCCCTCCCCAATACCTCTCTCACACATCCCCACCTAGAGCAGGTATAGAAGCCTGTCTTGGCTCACCAACCTTCAAGTAGCAACTCACAGCTATAACTTGTAGTCCGGCTTCTCTTCACCAGCTCACTAGTGGCAAATCACAGCTGTGCAGGTTGGGAAAAGTCAGAGCAGGTTTTAAACCTTAAGGTATGACTGTTTCCAATTCAAGCTAGTACTAACACCGATCAGCATTTGTGCAGCTCGAAGAGCAATGTGTAACAAAGCTCTGACTCACACCATGTAGTATCTATTCTATATCTTTCCCCCACTGACAATGCAAAATTGTTCTGATATTTCTGATGAGCACCCTTATAAAGGTCACGGTCATAAGAAGTCTGTCTCATTGCAGATGTTTTCTATTTATATTTAAAGTGATTTTTATGTACTGTAAAGTTTAATTTTTTCCAAACGGGGTCAGTATCTAGCATTTCTTGTTCTCAAAGCTAGGTGGTATATAAAGATCCTTTGAAAATGTATGTAATACAACAGTTTAATATGCTGATCTGTGTGACATCGGAGTCTGAAATTCATCTTGGGCCATTTATTCTTAGCACTCTCTGCTATATTGGTTATGAAATGCAAGTACTTGGTTGAGATGCACAGGGATGAATTTAAATGGCAGGCCACAATTTTTTTGACAGGATGTATCGAGCATTAAGGGAATTCAGTGCTGGAGTTATTGGGCTCTTACCACATAACCCATCCTTTGAGGTATAGGTTTCTCAACCTATTCACTAACCCTTCCCCTTTATGAGAGAGGCGGAGGGTACTAAAGAGTTGGGGGAAACGTCTGTCTGTGAAGACTTCTATTCTTTTCTCCTCAAGCTTCCTTTTCTTCTAGAAACTGGCCTTATTCCTTTGGCTTTGTAATTGGTATGAAATTTTTCAATAGATCACCAACTTTAAATCAACATTGAGCCACTGCTACTGAATTATTTACTATATTTTAGAGATATATAGGAAAATATACTTTATATCCTTTAATAATTCACTTAAAAATATCTGTTTAAAGGTGTCAGGTATGTTTCCCTTGACAATTTTTACATTTTCAGTGTTAACACTTCTCATTTAGCTACAGTATGACTTTACCTAATTTAACCAGATTAATAGCTTGTCAGAAATTCAAGGTGCAGTTTACTCATACTATTCTAAATTGTAATGGATGGTTTATTGTAATGACGTTAAATCTAAATCTAATAATGTATTTTTCATAAAGTATTCAAAACCAAGAGAGACAGACTATGTAGACTATTTAATTACTTATATGAGTGGTAGGCTTATAGCTGTCATGCTGTTCAGTGAAGATGAACCAACTAGCTAATTCTTAAGAAGTGAATCTTGTAATTCCTGTCTTCTAATTCTTAAGAAGTGAATCAGAGGTGTTGCTAGGACAGGGATTATTAAGGCGTCATTATACACCTTATGTTTTAGTCTATGATCTTTTTATATAGTGGCACAATAAGGCAGATGACAGTTTTATTGATCACAGCAATGTGAATATTAATGGTGTAAATTGGGTAGGCAGATGAATTTTCTGAAAGCTGCTTTATATATTTATGAGATTGTACTCAGTACACCCTTCTAACTAATGTGATTGATACAGCATAGACCAATGAAAACAAATAATGTATCTGGGATACTCTTAACATTTTCTGCAAAGCTCTTTCATTTATTAGCTGCATTATGATAATTTAATTAATGATTATCTAAGCCAGCTGGTTGCTATTTGGGTGAAAATGTTCAAGGTTGCAGAAGCATACTGCCCTAGTTTCAGTTTTAATTAATTAGGTTTTTTCTAAAATGTGTTCTTTTTGCAGTCACTTCTCCTCTAAAATTGTGTGAAATTTTTTAAAATCTTTCCTTGCTTATGTTTTCTCTAGCAGTGTTGTAATTGATTCTTCTTACTAATCACAAAATAAATGGTGAAAAGAAACAGTAATGGGATTATGAAGCTAATGGCATCATAGTATTCTAGAGGTGATGACTGCTGATGAGCACTCTCATAGTGACCCTGTATAATTTTTGAACTGGCATGATCCCATAGTGCTAAGTTCTGTGTTATCAGCAGTCCCTCAGTACAAGGATGACCAGTCTTCCAGTAAATAGGGAAGTCATTGGTGAGTCAGTAAATGACTTAAGAGGCTAATCTGAGACTTGCATTCTCTACTGCAGACATGGCAACCAGTTCCAAGAGGGAGGAGTAGATTCTGGTTATGTTGGATCACAGGTCTTTCCCTTTGTCCTTTTTGTCTGTCTGCCTCCATAAAGAGGCAGATTTGCTTGAAATGATCAGTGCTTCATCATGGTGCCATTGGGGATGATTCAGTGCTCGAGTCTCCCATGTATTGATGTTAATGTCTCGTTTCTTTAGATTGACCTTCAAGGTGTCCTTGAATCTCTTCTTTTATCTACTGCTAGCCCAATGAGCATTGGCAGGTTGGGAGTATAGGACCTGTTCTGGAAGCTGGTTGTCAGATGGCCTTATGCCATCTCCTGTCCAACAGACTTGGTGCTACATAAACATGATTTTAATGCTAGTGGTGTTTGATTGTGCTGGATGCCAGTATACATTCTTCTGTCCCTCCAATTGATATGGAGGATTTTCTGAAGATATCACAGATGGTAACATTTGAAGGCTTTCAGGTATTTCTGATATGTTGTCTAGGTTTCACACCCATACAGGAGAGGAAGGATAGCAACAGCCTGGCAGATGAAAATTTGGATTTGGGTCCTGATGTTATCATCGAAGACACAGTTTTGGAGACATCCAAAGGCAGCACTGCCAGCTCTTATTTGGTGTTAAATTTCATCATTTATGTTTACTTATTGAGAAAGGTGAAGCTCTGGGTATGGGAAATGCTCAACATGCTTGAAGGACTGCTATCTAAGGGTGCATCCACACATGCAGGCACATGTACTTGCAGCAGCTCAAATAGGAGTGGCACAAATTTATGTTGGGGATTTTTGCCTAAGTGCACATGCCTGGACATGCACTTTGGTGTGGGGCAAGTTGTGCCACTTGGGTCAAAATGACCCTGCCCAGATCTTCCAGGATTCGCAGTCAAGGGGAGCTAGAGCCTGGGGCCAGCACCTTTGCTGGCCCCAGCAGTATAAAAACCTGCCCTGTGCTGGCCTCAGCAATATAAAAAGCTGCCCTGGTGAGCAGCTGAGGGCTACTTGCCCTCAGGAGCTTTTGAGGTCCAGTCACTTGGTATCTGGGGATACTACCCCTTGTGCCAGCTGGACTGCTGAAGCAGCCCTAACTTGGAGTGGCCCCTTCTCCCTCTACCCACTGAAGCAGTCCGGCAGTGGGGGCTGCTGCCTGGCTGTGTCCTTCTACCACCTGTGACAGCATCCATCCCCTTGGACCTGTGGCCCCAAGGCTGCACCCCGCCAGACCTGGATGGGGTGCCCCTGTTCTGCCATCTGGGTAGCTATCGCCCAGAAGATGTGTTCCTTGTGGTGGCCTGCTTTAAACTGCCAAAGCAGTTTAAATGGACAAGAGGTCTGCCACCTCTTCTGCTTTCCAGCTGGGTCCCCAGTGCTGGCCCTGGATAGGCTTGTCTGCATGGGTCTTGCCATTTGTCTCACCAGCAGAGATCCTGGTGTTCCCTGTTTAAGAATTGCAAATACTTTGATAAGAAACCCAAATTATTTCATTAAAATACCCAGAGAAGCATTGTTCCTCTATTAAAATGAAACACCACTATATAGAGAGAGATCAGTTGGGCAATGTTTTATTGATATATTTACAAACTTAAAGCAATTTGGAGGGGGGGAAGTTTGGGGAGTTTGTGGGTAGGTGTAGGGTTTGTGGGGGTGAGGTTTGGGGGGTATAGGGTTCATGCAGAGAGTTGGGATTTGTGGCTGGGTATATGGGTGGGAGGTTTGTGGGGGGAGCTTGGGTGTTGTGGGCAGATTGTGGGTGTGGGGTGGCTGTGGGGGGGGCTGCTCAGGAGGTGTGGGTCCCTTGTCCTGTCCCCCCCCCCCCCCCCCCGGATTTCTAGGTATCAAATTTTGAGCCTGCACTGCAAATATGCAATGCAGGGAACATTTTTTTGTTCCCAGTGTGCCTCTTGCAGCATCTCAAACTGGTTTGAGATGTGGAAAGAAGCACGTAAGGGCTCATCTGGATGTGCCTGAATTGTAATATGTAGGGGAGCAGCTGGTTGCTCTGGAGTTGGTTGGTAAAGTATCTTGGTTTTGTAAAGTTGAAAGTGAGTCCAAGTATTTCATAAACTTCACAGAAACAGTTGAGAGTGACCTGGAGCTCTTTTGAGAACATAAACTATATGTATTATATGTATATATAATTTTACTTCCTTGATTTATGTTGGTATAACATAAGTACAGATCTGGAAGACATTGTACATTGCAATACCTTTCATATGCATTTTTTTGTAATTTGTCTTATATGACTTTCTGTAAGAAAAATTAAAACAGTAAGAATTTTGTTAAACAAAATCATCATGACAACAGTTCTGCTACATGCAAACTTTTCCTTAGCTTTAAAAAAGTAGTTGAACTATGTAAAAGGACGTTAGCTATATTGTAGGTATAGTGGCAAATCCCTGTCCAATTCTGTCTTTTGTGCAACTCTCTTAAAGCAGTTAAGAATTACCTTAGCAGCACATCTAAACCTTTGTGATATGGCCAGGCACATTAGCAAGCAGTTGGGGTTAGACTGATTCGTGAGAGCATATCTGTGTCCTGTCCTGACTTGCCTCAGCTAAAACCATAGAGAAGACCATAATATGTAAGATGCTCTGAAATTTTAATTGGACTTTACGTCTTCTCAGAAAGATATTGTCTTCTGTTTTATTTCACAGTATCTAATACGTGTATTGATCCATTTTCTGCACCAAAGTTCCTTTATTTCTTTCAGGTTGGTGGGATGCCTACCATACCCCATTAAATGTCTCATATCTAACATATGGGACAAAACAGAATTAATATTGCCTAAGAATTCACATCTAAACCTTTGGCACTTAAATTTTGCATCAACCAAATATGGGCTCAGTAGATGCAAAGACATTTAGGCCTGTGCGGGCCGGGAGCGACCCAAGCCCTTTTCTGTGCTGCACGCGGGCTGTGGCCAGCAGCCCGGGCACGCCGGGTTGGAGAGGGAAGGCCGTCGAGCTGGAATTAGGCACAAACGCGTATCGGTAGTTTAAAAGATTGTTTACTTGCACCGAGATGGCAGTGGTGTAGGCTGGAAAGCTTGCTTGAGTTGCAGTTACAGACAGACAACAAAACAAAACTCGAACCTGCAGGGCACGAGGGTACGTCGCAAAGGGTTCCGGCAACGGGAAGATGAAAAATACGAGGGTACGTCGCAAAGGGTTTCGGCGACGGGAAAATAAACCTGCAGGACTCGAACCTGGGTAGAAGAGCTCTGAGATCGGTCAAGGATTCACACGAAGTTTGCTAGGCTCCGTGGGTCCTTCTGCTCCACGAAGTTTGCTAGGCTCCGTGGGTCCGGTTCTCTTGCGCGCGGGAAGGGATACGTCTGGACTGCACTTGGCGATGGGGAGAGGCTAGAGGTTGATCAGACCTCTGTTGCCTGCTTTAAATGCACTGGGTCCGTAAGGATCCGCAGCGCTTAGAGATCTTCACACAGCGTGAAGTCTCCTCCTCCCTTGTTCGTGGAGTCCTCCAACTTGGGCGGAAACCACTCAA
>NW_005842957.1:458095-481711 GCF_000455745.1 Alligator sinensis | reverse complement strand
CTCTTTGCAACGAGCATTTCTGTTCTGCAACAAAGAAATGCACCCTGCAAAGAAAGCTTCAAATTGGCGGGAAATTCTCCCTTGCACCGGGGTTCTCTTTTGCAGCAGAAAACTCCACCGTGCAAGGAAGCTGTAATTTAGCGGGGACAATTTAGCAGTGCCGAAGCACACAAAAACAAAAATCACACCCTTTGGGTTGTGACAAGGCCACGTTCAGATGACCGAGCATGTGTCTGTTGTGGCATCTCAAAGCAATTTGAGATGCCTCAGGAGGCATGCCACAAATGAAAAAGTGTTCCCCGTGCTTTATATTTGCAGTGCAGACTCTAAATTTGATACCAGGAAATACTGGTATAAAAAAAAATGTGGAAAAAAAGCAGCCAGAGGCTGGGTCCTCCAAGGAGATGCTATAGTACCTGCCAGAGTGTCTCTGTGGCTGCTGTGTGCCCCTCCTACTCCAGCATGCTGCCTCAGCGGCAGCAATGGATCAGACCTAGGCTCTGTCCCCAGTAGGCAGGGATGTGGGAGGACTGGGGGGTTGTAGGCATGGGGTTTCTGTGAGGTGTGGGAGGTTGCAGGTGGGTGTTTGGGAGGTGTGGGGGGATGTGGAGTTTTTGGGTGGATGTATGGGGTTTGTGAGGGGGCATTTGTGGGTGTGGGTTTTGTGGCGGGGGGGTTGAGGGAGGGTTGCCACATGCCCATCCTCCTGTGGTGCACAGCCTTTGGCCTGGCACGTTGGTGTACACCTTCAAACAGGGCCAGGACAGCTCCTGCCACCACCCATGGTTCCCGGGTGCAGTGCTGGGAGCTACAGATGGTGGCACTAGCCATCTTGTTCCCATCTGAAGGCATGCACCAGTGGGCTAGGCTGGCCGGCTCCGTTCACCATGTGCATCCCCCCAGGTCTCAGGCGGCATTGCGGGTCTGTGCCTGCAGCGGGCCTTGTGTGCCCTGATGGCCTGGCTGGCTGCTGCTGCCAGTGCCAGGTGCTTTGTTCCTCAAGAGGGTGGGGCATCCTGGTGTGTGGCCACCATCTCAAACCCCACACCCATAACCCCTGCACAAACCCCACATCCCGCCCAGACTCACATCCCCCACATATCCACCCATGAACTCCCTATACGCACCCACCCAAGAACCCCACACCCACCCAAAACCCCTTCCCACCCCTTCCTGCAAACACCACATCCCCCCCGCCGCTACATCTCACACACTGTGTGTGCAGCTTCTAGACAAGGTGGGACCTGGTGGTGGCAGCTGTGACTGCAGGGGCAGCTGTTCCCACTTCCTGGTTAGTGAAGGTTTCAGTGGGTGCTCTGATTTTTCTATGATAAAAAACCAAAAGCAAACACCAATGCATATAGGTATATAGAATTTACTTTATTATGATGATAGAGCAACTTGTAGCCTTCCACATTGCTTTAAAATTGTAAAAATATCAATAAAACATAGCTCGCCTGCTCTCTATATCTATAAAGAGAGATAGTGGTATTTCATTTTCATCATGGAAAAACACATATTTTTGGATATTTTAATGGGTGAATTTGGGATTTTTTTTATCAGAGGATTTGCAATTTTTAAACAGGGAATACCAGGATTCCTGCTAGTGAGGCAAGTGGCAGGACCCAGGCAGAAGAGCCTGCCTAGGGCTGGCATTGGGGACCCAGCTGGAGGACAGACAAGGTGGCTGACCTCCTGGCCATTTGGGACCAGGAGGACATGCTTCAACAGTTCAAAGCAGGTCACTACAATGAGCACATCTTCCAGGCGATAGCTGGCTAGATGGCAGGGTGGGGGTAGACTGCACGAAGGCCAGCTGTGCAGCCATGGCCCACTAGCAGCTGGCCCAGAGGTGCAGGTGGCAGCTCTGCTGCACTACCCATGCCAGAGCCCAGGTAGCCATGCGGTCCCTGTCCAGGTCTGGCAGGCATACAGCCATAGGGCTGTAGGTCCAAGGGGCCAGATGCTGTCACAGGTGGAAGCAGGTCACAGCCAGGCAGCAGCCTCCACTGCCAGACTGCTGCAGTGGGTAGAGGGTTCAGGGGCCACTCTAGGTCAGGGCTGCTGCAGCAGCTCAGTTGGCACAGGTGGTTAATGTCCCTGCATATCAACTGGCTGGGCCTCAGAAGCTCCTGAGGACAAGTAGCCCTAAGCTGCTCTCTAGGGCAGCTTTTTATGCTGCTG
The DNA here is from genome assembly GCF_000455745.1 of Alligator sinensis. Taxonomy (NCBI): domain Eukaryota; kingdom Metazoa; phylum Chordata; order Crocodylia; family Alligatoridae; genus Alligator; species Alligator sinensis. The sequence goes on along the minus strand of NW_005842957.1, from coordinate 479,527 downwards.
GAGCGAGCACAGGTGCTGGCCCCAGCCTTCAGCTCCCCTTGGCTATAGATCCGGAAGGAGCTGGGCTGGGTCAATTTGCCCCAAGTGGCACAATTTGCTCCACACCAAAGTGTATGTTCAGGCACGTGTCCTGAGGCACAGATCTCCAACACAAATTTATGTCACTGCTATTTGAGCTGGTGCAAGCACACATGCCTGCATGTGTGGATGTGGCCTTAGGGTGTTAACAGAGATGGAAAAACAAAATAAAATAGTGCTTTACTGGGAGAGGAATCATGTCAGTTTGACTCGGCTCCCCAGCAACTGTATAGCTTGATTCGATTAGCTTTTATTAGATAAAAGTGCCAAAAAGTCCCACTGAAATGCATGAGCTATACAGACTCTGGGTGAGCTGGGTCCTAGATGTTAAACCTGGGTTCTAAATAAGAGAACCCTGAATATGCTTTCACAGTTTTAGCTATGGTAGCTCAGCTTGCAGAATAGTGTATGTTACTGAAGCAAGTTATGAGAGAAATAGTAACTTTATATATTGTAAATTAACCAGACACTGTCTTTGGTTGAGGGGCACTGAAAAAATGTATTTGTGGTATCATTTCATAAGCACTGCCTTAAAATAACCTTTGATATCTCCATACGTGAACTCTCTCATAATATCCACCTTACCCTATTTAGTGCACAATTCATAGTAAATCTGTAATTTAATTTTTCTGTGTTGAGTAACATAGAATATTATAGAATGTAATAAAGAGTGCCAGCAAATTACACCTTACAGTTTGAATTCTAGTAGTATTTTAGAACTCCTTCAGTTAAGGTTTCTTTAAGTGCAATAATCATGAATAAATTTTAGTGTCCGTCTTACTGAGCTCATACATTCTTGCTTAGTTAATTGGTCCAAAGTGACACTGAAGGCATTCAATTAATCATTCCTGGAAACCAGAAAATTCTGCTTTTGCAATATTATATAACTACAGTATGAGGTCATGAACATAAGGCAAAAAAAAAAAAAGAAATCCTAGGCAGCCTGGTTTGCAAGAATCTGATATGGCCTAATGAGCTCCAAAGTGACTTACTCAGTAATGGGAAAATAGCAAGGCATTGCTCATTATTGGTATCATTCATCTTATTAACAATCCCAGAAGACTTCAGTATGTTCAGCAAATATGTGGTTATATTTTATACTGATTGTTTGAAAAAGCTGACAGCAGATGTTTAGGTGATGGCACCATGCAGGAATGACTGCAACAAATTGCTTGTTACTGAAATGTATGAGGCATGTTGTGGAAATTGGATTATTTTCTTAGTCTGAGTGCTTCCCAAAACATGGGCCATGCCTCCCTTGAGTCATGAAGGCCTAGGCAAGCACCATAGGTTGTTCATGTTTCTAAAACTCTCTCTACCTAGTATGCTCAGTGGTTTATCTCCTAGAACTTGGAAGCCTTTTTCAGAGTCACTGCTTCTCAGTTCCTCCTGTAGAAGTGACCTACACTCTTTGGGTGTGTGTAGATGAAATGGGGGTTTACTTTGCCCTCAGTTGAAGCGGTGGGTTTTTAAAACACCGCTTCAATTTAGGGTGAAGTAAACTCCCGTGTCATGTACACCCATGACTTACCTGCCTCTCCAGTGGTAGGGAGGGGAGGGTGAGCTGTGCGGAGGACGGAGGCAGGGGGATTGGTGCTTCCCTCCATGGCGGCAGCAGCCCCTGCCAGGTGGCACCCACCTGCAGGCACCCGGCTTGGGCAGTCCTGGTTGGCAGTGCAGCTGTGGAGGGAAGGACTGGGTACAGCTCATGTAGGCAGGCAGGCTCCAAGGGGAAGAAAAAAAAAAAGATCAGGCTCACCACTTTTTTTTTTCTTTGGTGGAGCCTGGCTTTCCGGGCTGCTGCCAGGCCACCTGCATGGGCTGCTTGCACAGCCCCTGAGCTGCACAGAGCCTGGTGCTTTGCTTCACGGCTGTAGGGCAGCAAACTAAAACTCCTCTGAAGTGTTTTAGTTTGCTACACCCCAAAGTCATTTAAGACGCCACCAAATGTGCTACAGCAGCTGGAATTAATGTGTAATATGCCGCAGACACGTGCAAACACCAGTGCCATTAAAGTGATGTAAAAACATTTAACCCACTTTAAATTGTTGTGCATACATGCCCCTCGTTTTGTCTGTACATGCCCTTTGTGCCTATATGTTCAATTTTGAAGAACACTGCTTAAAATAATACTCTTAATTCATAATTTTACAGTATGTATCTCTTGAATCCAGTGCTGCAACATCCAGTGATGTCTAGCACCTCCACTTCTACAGGCATCTGCAATAGATAGCAGTGGAATTTTTCTAGGCAGTGGGTGGTATAATTGCCCAAGACTGCCTTTATTGTTACTCAGACCAAAGGCTTTTCCAGAGCAAAACCTATTGGTGTGTGTGTAGCACCCAACTAGCATACCTACTCTGTTTCTAGTTCAGGAGCTAGCATGGGTAGAGTATCTTAGAGAGGAACTTCTCTGTTAACAATAGTCCCATCTTAATTTTACTGTAAGATTTGTCAAGATGGATACATTTTGTTTAGCCTAATTTTAAGATAAAGGGCTACCAGTGTATCATGCTGGATGCCAGTATCACACATACAGCAGACTTCCCATCAATCCTTCTTAAGTGAGGTACCAAAAACCTGTAATAAAACTGGTTCACCTGTCTCATCCACCCATGTGATAATGATATAGTCAAAGTTGGGGCCTAAATCTATGACTTCTGTTGATAATTGATACTGTAGCCATCGGCCTTGCATTTAACTGAAGAGTGGAATTCTTGACTACTGATACTCAATCATTTTGACAGCTTATTAAAAGTGAAGCCAGTGCAACTGACTAACTTCTTAACTCGGGTTTCTGTCTCTCTCTCAGAATCTTTATGCCCATCTCTCCCTTATCAGTTGCTACGGAGATCAAAAAATTCAAACCTTTGCAAACCAGTAGCCTTGCTTCAGGTCTTCTTATCCTTTCCATGCACTATAGGTCTGCTTAGCATTCTTAGTCACCTCTTCAGGGCCAATAAAAGAATGTTGATGAGCACTCCAAAGGTTCTCCAACCTCCTACTTTTGCCCCCAAAACCAGTCCCATCAAAAGAAGAAAACACTTTTCCTTCCTTATAATCCTCAGATTTCACCTACCTTCATGGTGATTATCTCTAGCGATTTTTAAATGCCTACCAAAAAAGGAGCTCCCCTCAACTTAAGAAATGTTCTCCCTTGTACATGGGAGGCAGGTACCACACAGTTCAATGCAACTCTTCTGCTACTTACTTTGGGCAGTTGAGTTGGACTCAAGTAAGGGTGTGTAAACAACTTGACCTTCATTATACCAGTACTCTGACCTTTATTGCATATAATTTGAATCCCTTTATTAAATAAATGTAAGCTATTTTATTGTAACTCTAAATTTGGATGGTCATGCTATCAGACATTTATCAGGAAATTGTTCATACTGCAGGTCTGATATTCTAATGTTTTTGAAAAGCGTGAATGGGCACACAGGATAGTTCATGAATTAGATGTAGGCATTCTTAATGTACAAAGTGAACGTTGTCTCTGTGTTAAGACAATGAAAGCTCCCTGTACTAGTTTTGCAGTTAAGATGGAAACTAGCCTCGGTACAACATAAATGCATTTAACTGGCACTCTAGACTGGAGTTTAATCCCATGCCTCTTGCCAGCTTGCTTATAAATTCTGGAGAGTTGAACATGAAATTTAAGAGTGCAACATACATGATAATATGCAACATAAATAGTACAGGAAACTCGCACTATTTGCAGGTTTGGCATTCGTGATTTCAAATATTCATGAATGCCGAACCCACATCTTAAATACATTTAAAGGAGCTCCTCAGGAGCTCTGCACTTGCTGCCACCAGCCTCCTGTCACCTCCACCATGCTCCCCCCATCACCAGCGCAGCCGTGCCGCCCACCCCCCCAGCTGCCGGGAGCACTGCATTCATGAATGCAGATGGCATTCATGAACACAGCGCCGTTTTCTCAGATTCGCCGTTTGTGGTGGATACAAGAACGTATCCTCCGTGAATGGCGAGGATCTCCTGTATTTGCAAAACACTTGTAAAGTATATGTGATGGTTGTGGTAGAAATGCACATAGTTCTTTTTGTGATAATTGAGCTCCTGGAGAAAATACTAGTGATGTAAGCACAAAGTCTTCTCAGAACTTAGGTGGTTCCAGTAGCTTTAAGTTTAAGCTTTTAGTCTACATTGTTAAGTAATAGTGAAATTTCGCTGAGTGATTAATTTCAAAGCTGTTTTGATGTGTTTCAAGCTCAGAACAGCAAAATTGAAAAATACAAAAAGTTTAGAAACGGCTTTGAAATGAAATAAGGGCACTCAAAACATTTCGAAGCAGCCTGGTAACAGGAGGCAGAGGAAAGCCAGGGCTGCACTCTGAGTGGCTCTGCAGCCCCATGGAGCTCAGCCCAGCAGTGAGCACAACCCTGACTCTCCCCGTCTCCTGCTGCTGGGCTGTGCTCCAAGCAGCTCCACAGCCCCATGGAGCTCAGCCTGGCGATAGGAGGTGGAGTACAGCCCTGGCTCTCATCGCCTCCTGCCACCAGGCTGAGCTCCATGGGTCTGCAGACCCCTGGATCTGCATGCTGGATGAGAGAAGGCTGCCACTGCTGCCTGGGACTGGCAGCAGCATCAGTCTTCCCTGGTGCTGGGTGCAGGCTGGGCCCAGCACTGGTCTCAGGCAGCAGCAGCAGCCTGTTGTCACCTGGCGCACAGATTCAGGGGCTTGCACCCCTGGGAAGAGTCTGGCACAGCCCTGCAGCCCTCTTGGGGGTGTGGGCCCCCAGATCTGTGCACCAGATGAGAGGAGGCTGTTGCTGCCAGCAAGTATCAGAAGTTTTGCTATGAACAGTATGAGATGCAGTTTCCCAGAAACCTCTGCACCTATCTCTTTGAAACCTGGCAGGCTTCATGCCCTCAGAAGGGGCTATCATCCCTGTGATTTTCATCTGAATCAGGCAAGAAATTATAAAGTTCTAGGCATTTTCATGATATTCCCCATTATAGCCTATGGGCAAACCGTCGAAACAGCTAAACGGTTTCAACGAAACGAAACGGAGCAGTGCTTCAAAATGAAACGACAAAACAGCGAAACAGACATCAAAATGAAAAGTTAGTGTTTTGCACAGCCCTATTAAGTAATACATCTGTCAATTTGTACAGCCTTTAGTAACCTTCTCAGCACAGGTTCAGATTTAGACCTAGGTCAATTTTAGATTTAGTCCACCTCCTGCTTGAAGTCTGCCACCTTCTGTTTGAAAGAGTTCTATTACTTCAGGCAAAAACAACTGAACTCAAATCCATTGTGCTTCTAGCAAAGGTTTATTACCTTTAAAATGTCCTATTACCTTTAAAACCTTTATAGGTCACATTTTTCAATATAAAGAGTCTCCAAAAAGTATATGCATTTTAAGCATCAGGAATATAGAGATGTATTCATCAACAGTGCTGATTCTTGTTTCCTTACAAATTAAGAAACATAACATTAATGTGCAGTACTGTAGGCATTCAAAATGTTCACCATTGATATCACAGATGTCCATTATAATAGCAAACAGGAGAGTGATACAGCTGAATATACACATCTTTTATTATTTAATTCAGCAGTTAGGAGATGTGTTCTATTGGACAAAACTTTGGGATGGACCTTACCAATGTTCAAATTAGTCATAAATGGTTTATTTTTTCCCATGCAAAAAATTGGTGAAGACATTTTTCATGCATTTTTAACTGAAAACCACAATGTTTCAACCCAAACCTAGAAAATTAAGAAAGTTTTCAGTTGAAAACAATTTTTTTTAGCTTTCAAGATTTCTTTTCTTGCATTTTTTCTTTTTTTTTTTGGCAAGGACTTGAAAATTTTCAAGGACAAAGCACACTTACAATGCCATTTTTTTTGGGGGGGGGGGAACCCAAATATTGAGTGAAAAATTTTAATGTAAAAAAATTAGCCAATTTCCTATGACAGCCAGTCATCAAGTCATCATCAAGGTTTTACCCAAGTGAGCAAATTGAATGAATTTAGTTTCTCTTTTTTTCTTTCTGGAGATGAACATGAATACTTAGTGACTGAAAATATTGTCAACAGATTTGTTGACAATATAATTGCAGTATATTTTTGTTGTATTCATGCTTTCAACAGTTTGGGTGGGTAATATGGGTCTTAATACAGACTTTTCTGTCACAGAAAATCTTTTTGTTTTACTGTGTGTAGCTCGAATAGTAAATTTGAAGCATCGCTATTTGCTAATGTTGTGTTTACATCAGTAGAGAGCCTTGTCGCACAGGGCACTTAGTACATATGATGTATGTGCAGTGTGAAAGTTACAACATGTCTAAACAGTCATACGGGAAAGTTTACTGTGATCTCCAACATGCACAGCTTACTGATTATGAGTCCCAACCCTGGCACCAGACCACAGTCTTAAACCAGCTTGGATGTGGTACTGCACCAACGCTGACAATCAGCTGATTGTCGGCCCGAGCCCCAGGACTCTCCAGAGCTGCCTTTCAACTTGTTCCTAGAGGAACCTGACATCCAGAAGCTCCTTACCTCCTCAGGCAACCTAAATTAACTTACAAAGTTCTGGCAACACAGCTACGTTTTCTTTGGGTTTGCTGCCTTAACTATATTAGCTAGAGTATGTGATTACTTTTCTAAGCATTCCTAGCTAACATAGCTGTGTGGCAAAGCTTGATAGTGTAGGCCCTGTCTAAATATTTCACTGATGGGTCCAAGGACATGAATATTTACTAACTGGAACAATGAACATCTGGAACATCTATGTGTGAAATTAGTGCGATGCAATAAACTATGGCGCAATTTGCACTGGAGTTTATTGCTTCTGGGTGCAATGTTTGCACAAGCACCCAGGACTGCAGCATGTTGAGCTGGGGCAGTGCAGCCTTGGATGGCAGGGAGCTTGGGGGTGCCGCCTGCCAGCCTCGAGCTGGTCCCCCCTGGTTCAACGCGCTGCAAAGGGGCTGGCTGTGGCATGAGGTTGCTACAGTGTGGGGCTAGGTGGCAGGCAACCCCACACTATAGCACCCTTGTGCCCCAGCCAGCCCTGGTATCTGTTTACATATGCATTGTGGCAGAGTTAATAACTTCTGTAGGACAGTACTTGTGTCAGGTAGTGCTAACCTACAGCAGAGTTAATTAGTTTACTCTGGACTAATAGCTCCACACATGTAGACAGTGATGCTTTACTGTGGAGCTAATTAGGCAACTCCACAGTAAGCATTTCACATAGATGCCTCCATTGTGTGGTAAAAATTAGAAGTGTTGAGGCAAGAAAGAAAAATAAATGTGTCTGTGTTAAATACTCTCATCTTTTTTGTGCCAAAGTCTATAGGACAACCTCCCACTTGTATTACAAACAGGTATTATTAACTTTTCTGTGTTGAACTTCAGCCACCACCTCCTGCTTCCTGTTCATTTGCCAGTGAATGCAATCTTTTAATTGAGAATGCTTTCGAAACCTCCCTCCATCCTTCACTGTTTATTCCAGAGCAGCTCTTGTTAGGCTGTTGGTATGTGTTGAGCCTCCCCACTTACTCCCTAGTAGGCATAATTCTGTGATTGTCAGAGCAGGTGACCTTGTCTCCTGCTCTTGTTACTTTGGCCAAATAATAATAAAGCTGTAAAGGATAATTAATTAAAACATTTTTTAAAAAGAAAAAATTTATGCTACTAAAAGCTTTTTTTTATTCTTTCAGTTAAGCTTACTCAGGGCTTGGACAGTGTGATCAGGATTATGCTGGTGTAAAAACATAATAGACAGTCAACTAATCCAACACTAGTACATTCTCCTTACTGGAGAAATAGTTAGAAGTAAAAGTCTACCAACGTAATTACTTGGTAATTACTTGGTGTCATCTGTCTGCATGTAGTCCATGGTGGCCATTTTTTAGAGGCAAACAGACTGTTTCCTAGTCCCTTCTGCTTGAATATAGCATTCACTTGAAAACACAGCATTTATTTAAAAATGCCTTATATGATGTCATACTATATAACTTGTTCTTGGACCATGAAGTTCCCCACCTTAGAAACTCACAGACTTCAGTAGGGTTTTGCATGAATGCAGGGGCCTCTTTGCATAAATCAGCTGACCTTGCCTGGTCATTTTCTGTCCTGTTTTCTTTCCTCCTTTCTTTCCTTCATTCCTTTTTCACATATTGAAAAATGAAAAAAAAAAAATCACATATTTTTCTCACATTCACTTCAGTAAGAGAGTTATGGCTGGAACATGGACAAAAAGAGAAATATGTTTAAATACAAAATGTTTTATTTAGAGCTACCTCTAGAAAGAAGTTGATGAAACTTAGTCTGAGTTTTTAACAATTTGTATTATTTGTTATCGTTGAATTTTTTTAAGCCAAGAAGCTTAAGCAAGATCATGCCTGAATAATGTGAATGAAAAGCAGAGTGAGGAGAGTCTCCATGGTTCAGAAGACAAATCTTGTATCTTCCGGATTTTCAGTAAAATGCTTTGACATACAGTGGTATTACACTGTATAGTGTATGCATTATGTTCATTCATCTGCAGTGCATTTCCTATATATTTTTTATTGTTTTTAAGACTATTTGTAAATTGTATGTTTTGCTAATGTGGGATCTAGAGTGACATAAGGACTTTAATGTTTACAGCTTTTTTTTCAGTGTTCCTTCAGTAGCCATAATTTACTAATAAGATGGTAACTAGAGGTGTGCTGATACATCAGTCCAATATTGGATCGACTCTCATAAAAAGAAAATTGTCTGTATCAGAAATAGGTCTGATATGGGTGGTAATTTGGCCAATAAATAGTCCATACGTGTGTGCAGCCTCAGCACAGCTCGTAGGTGGCGAGGAGCAGAGCCTGGCAGCTTAAAGAGCAGTGTCCAGCTGGTAAGTCTGGTGTGGTAGAAGGGGAACGGGGATGGAAAGTGCTTGGGGGGCAGATTAAGGCCTTCACAGTGAGGGAGGAGTGGGGCTGGGGCTGGGGCAAGCGCTGCCTAGTTGGGGCGGGGTAGGCATGGGACAGAGCCACAGCTCATTTGGGGGAGCGTGGGGAGGGGGGTTGTGTCTTCCGCCACTGCATGCCGCTCATGCGGGAGCCGCTCGTTTGGTGCACGCCAGCTCGTCTGATGGCTCCTGCCATTGCTCCCATTTCTTGTCCGGGAGGGCATGGGAGGGCCATGTGCCCCCAGATCTACATGGGTCAGGGAGGGCTCTTCCCGGTGGGGGCTGGGTGAGGCTGTGCTCGGGGCAGGCGATGGCTGTGGTGAGAGGGGTCTACGGGGGGGGGGGCTGTAGCCACTCCAAAATTCACCATAGACCCTCCAACCCCTCCTCCCAGTGCTTCTGCTGCTCAACCTGAGTGCAGCCCGGCTCAATCCCACCCCTGCCAGGAAGAGCTTGGGGCAGCCCTGGCCCCAGCCTGTCCTGCCTCGCGCAGATCCGGGGGCACATGCCCCGCCAGACAAGTGGCAGGAGCTGCGACAGGAGCCGCTGGACAAGCGGACAAGTGCCAGACAAGTGGCTCCTGGATGCGTGGCACACAGAGGTAGGAGTCACCACCCCCCTCTGTGGCCCCCCAGACTAGCTGTGGCTCCGTTTTGCACCCACCCCGGCTGGACAGCACTTGCCCCAGCCGCAGCCCCACTCATTCCTCACTGCAGTAGCCTTGATCAGTAGCCTTGATCCACCACACCAGACTTACCAGCTGAACACTGCTTTTCAAGTTGCTGGGCTGGTATTGGAAATCGTATTGGTATCGGCCGATATGCCTCCTTAAAAATCAGCTATTGTTATCGGCCCCAAAAATCTCTATTGGTGAACCCCTAATTGTAACCAAAGAAAATAATAAAAATATTGAAAATAAATAAGATTGTAACAAGAAAATATGAAAAATATTTTAATGCATATGAAGGAAAGTTTGAAATGCCTGGGTAAGGCAGTGTAAACAGGTTACTTAGACTGCTCTTTTTTTAAAGGCATTTGCTCCCTGAGCTCCTCAGCTAGACCTCCAAAACAAAGTCCAGTCTTTTAAATAAAGGAACTAACAGACAAAATGGTCTGGCCTGTTGTGGACACTAAGAGGGTAGCCCCTTTTGTTCTGACCTAAGCACAGTTTGGTCACTCCTTAGAGCAAACTGTTCCCTTCACAGTCCACTTCCTCTCTATTCTTCCTCTTCCAGAAGCTTTTAATGCTCCCAGGGGGACACTGCCTGCTTACCCAAATACCCCACATAGCTGGGCTTTCTTAACAGGGCTGCCTGTTCCTCCTTAAAGGGACAGACCACCCTGTTATGAGCAGGTATTGACTTGATTCTCATTTATTTATAAATGTAATTGGAATACTCTGCTTACCCTTTTTCCACCAACCCCTCCCCCCCCCCCCCCCCCCCCCCCACACCATTCACAATACACAGAACTTCCACTGCTTAAAGTTTCATGTGATATTTTCAAAGAGAATTTATTTATGCCAGAAGAAAATGATACATGTACATTATATTAAATTTAAAGCCTTTTCACAGTTAGCTATTGCAGTTATCTTAAGTGCCTTGACCTAACTTAGAGTTATCCTTAATAAGTGTAATGCCTTGCTCTTTTATAGTTCTTTTCTCCTACAGATTTTTAAATATTTTACAAGGGAAGTGAATATCATGATTCACTGTTTACAGGTGAAATAACAGAGGCACAAAAAATAAAAGTAATTTGTCAAAGGTTGGGTAGCAGGTCAGTGCAGACTAAAGAATGCAACTTATATCACCTGAATCTCAGGTTACTACATTAGCTGTTAGAAAACACTACCCAAGTTGTCTGAAATTCTGTCATGACTGATACGAAGATTATTTTGTATACTTTCCTCTTTACTCAAAATATTGAACTAAAAGATCAAGGACCCAATTCCTTAGTATCTTACTTGGGTTTTCTGCCTGCATGACCCTATAGAAAAACTTATTAGGATTTTCAAAGAGCTTTTGATAAAACCCCTTACAGAGAACAATGAAGGAAATGACCATGTCACGAGGTGAGACACAAAGCACTGTTTGGGATCAGAAACTGGCTGAGTGGTTAAAGAGAAAGAACAAATAGTCAATTTTCAATATGACTAGAGGTTAATAGCAGCTTTCATAAGGTTTCATATTAGGGCAAGTGGTATCCAAGTAATCATTTGGAAAAGAGTGTGAGCAGTGAGGTGGGAAAATGTGCAGAAAACACAGGATTATTTAGACTAGAGGCTAAAGGAAACTCAAGATATTCAGAGGGACCTAACAATGGTAGGTGAATGGGCAACATCATGATGACAGTTGAAATTAAGAGGTGACAAATGACAAGGGATGTGCATTGGATGGAAGAATTTGAATCATACATTATAGTGAGTTGTAAATTAACTGTGATAAGAGCAAAAAGATCTGGTTAGGAAAAAGAGCTTCAGACACCTCAGTGAAGACTCTGCTTAACATTCAGCGGCAGTCAGAAAAGCAAATAAATGTTAAGCTGCAGAAAGAGGATGGAAAATAATACTGAAAATCTAATGGTTTTAGTCTATGAATCAGAGGTTACTTATGTAAAATACTGAGTTAATTTCTAGTCACTGTGTTACAGAAACATATAACAGAGGTAGGAGTTCAGTTGTGGGTGACAAAAGGAATTAAAGGCTTTCATGTGAAGACAGAACGGAGAGAAATCTGTCAGAGCTGTACACTTTAGAGAAGAGGCAAGAAGAGGGACATGATAAAAGTATAGAAAATGTTGAAGGGAGTAGGTTGAACACTCAACTTGTCATTTTTTGGAATACAAGCAATAGGATATGCAGTGAAATGAAAAGGTAGCAAACTGGTGAAAATAAATACCTTTTTGCCACAAGATATCTTTCCAATGAAGTACTTCGAAGGATTCAGTAGAGGGGTAGGCCATTAATATGAAAAACAAGCAAACATAAAACCAGAGGTAGAGTAATAAGGAATACAAATGAATCCCCCCCCCCCCCCCCCAAAAAAAAAAAAAAACCCCCCCCCCCCCCCCGAGCTTTGTAATGAATAAAAGACTTCATACTTCAGGGAATGAAGTATCTTCTGAATACATGGAAGTACAGAAAGGTATGAAGAATCTTTTCATGAAGGCAAGCTATTCTGTATATTCCATGCTCAAATTGCAGCACAGGAAGTTTATGTTAGATATTAAGAAGAACTTTCTCATAAGGAGGGTAATGAAGTACTGGAACAGGTCATGCAGGGAAGTTGTGGAATTTCTGTCCTGAAAGGTTTTTAAGATCTGAGAAAACAAAGCTTTGGTTCTGATGATATAGTTGGGGATGGTCCAGCTTTGAGCACGGGGTTAGACTAGATGACCTCCTGGGGTCCCTTCCAACCCTAATTTTCTATGATTCTTTGAATCTATATGCAGCTTCATCTGAAGCATTTGGTCAAAGAACTAGATCTAAATCTAGGAATAGTCCACTGATCTGATCCAGTATACCAGTTCTCATGTTCATCCCTAGTGTTGCAAATCTGTCACATTCACAGCCATGAAAAGAACTGAAAAGAAAACACTGAAAATAAGGAAGCATTACTAAGAATAGCAAAGAGAGGGTTACACTAATCAAAGTGAAAGGTAATGAACATATGCATAAGCATCAGTATCTTTTCCAAAGAGTGCAGGATGTAGCTTTGAGATATTATTAAAGTAGTGATATGAGCTTTTGATTTATATGCATTTCAAAAGAAAGAGCTAGGTCAAATATAATTCTGATATTATGAGTTCTAAGTACAGGCTGAATGAAAAAGCTGTTGAAAGAAATTGCCAACTGTGGTCTGAACAGGACACCAAAAGCTATAATTATAGTAATTCAGCTTTAGGAAGTCTTAAAGTCTTTGTGGAACTTGGAAATTGCAGCTGAGAGAGCCACAAAGAGTGGAAAAATAACATATTTGCATAGCAGCAACAGCACATGGCACTAACCGTACAGGCAAGTAGAGTTGGCATGAAATAGGTTCTGTTGCTATCCTACTGATGTTCCTACAATACGCCGTAATATTAGAGATGCTGACACCTTTGCAATACAGTGAAGACCATATCTTAGTTGGCAACTTCAAATGCAATGCAGTCAAACTGCAACACTAAAACTTAAGAGTTTTACAAAAAGCAGTTTCTAAAAGTAGACAGAGTAGGCTCTTTTACTAAGAATGGTTGAGAGTATTACTGAAAGAAGTATATAGGAAGACTAACATGATTTATCATTGAACCTCCAAAATTATTGTTTATTAAAAATACCAGTACTTTAATTTTAGTGATTAAACTATTGTTAATCATTAGTAATAGCCAGGGACCCTGGTTTTCCCTGATAATCACAAATTCTCTGATAAAAACCTCAAAATCCCTGATTAAAAGGAAAGGTCCCCCACAGCTCCTCCCTGGCCCTGCTGGTGCCCCTTGCCCTCCACCCGCAGCCCCCAGCTGCCAGGGACCCAGGTTCACAGCCCTCTGCTCCCGGCAGGAAGCAGTGGCTGCTGCTGCCGAACAAAGCATTGAGCCTGGGTCTTCTGTCATCCCCCCTGCCCCCTACTGCCTGCCTGCTGTGGGCTTGGGTGGGGTGGGGTAGGGATGGCTCCCTGCTGCTGCATGCAGTGGGGAGCCAGGGGTCAGGGGGGACCCATGCCCCGCAGATCTGTCTGAAGCAGATGTGGATTGCCTGCTGCAGGCTTCGGCTCCTACCCTGCTGCCTTTCTCAGCCGGAGGGTGCGTACCTACCGCTGCAGGGCAGAGTGGGGCTGTGCAGGAAAGCTCCTTGCCACTGCGAGCTCTGCACTGCCCTGGTAACACATTCCCTGTGTGCACAACAGCAGTGAATTGCACAACCCCATGCTGCTGCCCCCGCTGCTGCTGCATGCAGGGGACACATTACCAGGGTAGCGTAGAGCTTGCGGCTGCAACAGCTTTCCTGCACAGCCCCACTCTGCCCTGCAGCATTGGGTTGCACCCGCCAGACTGTGGAGGCCCCTTGGGAGGGCAGCAGGGTGGGAGCCCAAGCCTGCAGTGGACAGCCCATGCCTGCCTTGGCCCTGCCCACAGATCTGAGGGCCACGGGTCCCCCCAGCCCCCGGGAGTGCGTGCAGCAGCGAGGAGTTGGTCCTACCCCCCTCACCCCTCAGATAATCCACCCATGGCCCCGTCCTGCTCCCCACCAGAGCCCTGTGGCTGTGTATTGCTGCCCCGAGCCCCACAAGTTGCCTGGCTTGGCAACAGTCCCAGCCCTGCCCAATTCCCTCCCCATGGTGTTCTCAATTCCCCACCTGTCACTTACCTGCGGGAGCTGCTCCCCATGCTGCCTGGCAACCACGTGCACATACATTAGGGCTGTGCGAAGCTTTGGTAGCCAATTCAATTCAGAGGAGATTCAGCCTGATTCAGTGGCCGAATCAAACTGGGAGACCCATTAAAAGGTCCAAATCGAATTGGAAACCTCCAAATCAATTCAGAGAGTTTCGGAGATGTGGATGGCTTGCAGCAAACAGAAACTGAGAAGAGGTAGGGGGATGGGGTGATCTTCCATATATGGAAAAGGCTAAGAGTGGGGGAAAAAAATGCTCTGATATTGACATCTGTAGCTGGCCAGTGACTGTGATTATTTTTGGAGTTCCCTTCTATCAGCAGGGACCATCCTTAACACACGCAAGTGACATGAGTTTTGCTTTCAACAGCTTGAGCTGCACTTTCACAGAAACCCCTGCACCTATCTCCTTGAAACTTGCAGGCTTCATGCTACCATCCCTGCTGTTTTCATCCAAATCAGCAAAAAAATGACAAAGTTATAGGTATTTTAGTGATTCTCCATTATAGTCTATGGCCAAATCTCTGAATCGGCGCTGAATCTCCGAATCAGAATCAGCTCTATTGAATCAGGACTTTGAGTTGAATCACTGTCTATCCGAATTGGCAGAATCCGAATCAAATACTTGCTGCTTCGCACAAGCCTAATATACATGCACATGGTGCCTCCTACCTGATTGCCCCCTTCTCCTTGTCCCTCCTAGCCCACTACAGGCTGAAACTCTCCCAGCCTGCAGAGAGCTCTTTGGAAAACTGAAAAATTCATGGGTTTCTTCACTAAAATGAGAAATTCACGTTTTTCTTTGGTAAAAGGGGAAATCCATGTTTTACTCCAGTTTTCTGTGGGAAATGGAAAATATAGCATTTAAAACTCGAATACTGGTGCAAAGTATCAATTAATGTATATTTTTGTTAAGGTTACATTTTTTTTCCTTGAATGTACTAGTGTAGTGAGAGAGAAATAGTTCCTTTTTATTAGCAACAATTGGAAACACAAAGAAGGGTAAGAGTTATTGCTGTTTACTTTGGTATGATGTAAAGGGATATAGACATTGCTGCTCATAACATCTCTGAAACAGCTTTGATAGCAATAGAAATCTCTCTATAGCAGTGATGCCTTAGTACTGCAACAGCCATGTTTATGTAAGAGCAGTAATGTAGTCATTGACTGTATCTAGTACAAGTTACATAGGTATGCTGTCAGAGGGAAAGAAATGGTGGCAGGGAATGAAAAAACAGCTGATGGATTCACAGCTAAAGGTGCTTCTCCACTTGATGTGGTACTTGCTGTAGTCAGTTGCTAGGGTTTGAAAGGAGGCAGGAGGTTTCATATTTCAGCATTTAGGAAGGAATTCTTTCTCTCAGAAACATACTTTTGACATCCATCTTTTGTTACTTTGTACATGTCCTGATAGCAGATCTCATAGTGTGATTGTGCTTTTGAGTGTCAATTCAGCAACAGGAAAATTTCAGCATGCACCCACTTTTCTAAAGCTTTTTGCACTTTACTGTGATTGACCTCATATGTCAGAGTAAAAGACTGTGGAAGAGGGAAAGATTAATGAGTAGATGAGAGGAGATCTGGTTTAGTTTAATACTGACTAACAAATGCACTTCTGAATTTGAACTGCTGTGTTTAATGTTTCATTCCACTGAAAAAGCTTGGATCTGAAAACTTGCTGTTATATGGATATTGCTAATGCTCTGCCTCTTAACTGTGTCTTAAAATGTTTGTTATATGTGTTCTTTGAGCTACTGATCTAGAAACATGAAATATGGAGATAGAAAGAATGCAAAACTTCAGATCAGCTACAAAGTATACTAAGAGGTTAGAGCCCAAAGTATGGGAGAAGCCTTCCACTTCTAAATTTTGTATTCAGTGATGTAGTTTAAGGTAACTAGATGTCCACATCAGACACAGGAAGTAAAATGCTCTTAGTTTTTTAATTTAAAGGAAGATATACTAGTGACTTCAGTGAGACCAAGATATCTCCTGAGTATCTGACTCTCGTATTTTTCCCTTGCTTTCCTCATAGTGTATATTAGCATAAATGGTTTTTAAGTACTATACTGTTAGAACACTGAGGAATACTTAAAATAGATAGATGGACCATTCAAATAAAATGCTCTGGTTTTTTTACCTTTTTTGTGTCTCCCAAATAACAGTTTCTATTGTGCTTGAAGTACCTAATATACTGTACAATGTGAAGGTACTGGAGATCAATCTAATGGTGACAGCACTGATATTAAGTCACCTTCTTTGTGTGTGGGTAAATATGTGTTAAATGGCCTGAAATGGGCTCCCCTTGAAGTGAGTAACAAAGTTCCTATCAACATCAGAAGCTCCCATGGTCTTGTTTTTATTGAAATTTTTAGCAGCGTAAACTTTGTAAACACAATATGAGTGAGTTGTACTAGAAGAAATATATTACTGTAATTCAGAAGATAAACTACACAAATATATAATATGCAGTACCCTCAGGAGTGTATTCAGGGGTTTTTTGTTGCTATAATTGGGATACAAACAAAACAACGGGCATATAATTCATATTTTAAAATGGTTATCCAATTTATATATCTTACTGCTTTTTTCAGCATATCTGCATTTCTTTGATCTACAAATTTGTCTCTGTTCTTCTGATTAAATAGTAAATCTGGGGCCTTCTTCAGTACTATAAATAAATATTTTATCATATAGGATATTAAAGGCATCATTTTCTGTAATATTCTTTTATTTTCTGTTTCTCACTAGTGCATAGTAGAGGTTGTTTTAGAAAAACAAGCTAAATGCAGTGCAGTGTTCACTTTTGCTAATTCATTACTTATATATTGAAAGACAAAAGTTGTGAATACAGGTAGTTCTTGACTTAAGATGTTTCGAGTTGCAATGAACGGCACTTATGACATTTATAAATTGACACCCTGTTTCGACTTTCTGAAATCAGTTTTGACTTTACGACATTTGATCTGATGCCACAGCGCACCAGCAAACAAATTATCTGCATCACCTATCACCCTAGAGAATATCTCTCCAAACTTCTCATATTGTCTATCTATAAAACACCATCTCATGTGGCATTAAAAACTGGATAATTCTATACATAATTGTTAAAATTTCCTACAATACAGGCAGTCCTCAAACTTGCAACACAATTGGTTCCTGATAAACGTGTCTTAAGTCGAAACATCATAACTCAGAACTGACTTTCCCGTAGGAACAATGTTATAAATGGAGGGTTGGTTCTCAAACCAAGGCCCAATACCCTATTTTCACCAAAAATAACCCACAATTTTGTTCTCAGTCAATTATAGATGAGTAATACAGCTACATTAATGTATTTATATTGTAAATAAAATCTGTGGTGACGAGAAGCCCCCACAGGCATCAAGAGAACTGGGGGATACACCAAGAGCCACTGAAGAGAACAAACAGACCCCCCACACCTCAGGAAACTCACCTTTTAGGGCGTGGCCGGAGCTGGAGCTGGAACCGGAGCTGTGGCCGCGCAAGCCAGCATTACGCCGGCTCTTTAAACAGCTGATCCGGAGACAGGGAAGCCCTGGGTTAATTGCAGCAGCTGGGGAAGCTACTGTGGGAAGTTTAAAAACCCCGCCGGAAGGGGAAGGGGAAGAGGAGCGAGGGAGAAAGCCAGCAGGGAGCATACTGGGCAGGCGGTGACTCCGGTGGCTGGCAGGAGTGTTGCTGTAGGCGCTGCGCCTGCACCTGGAGCAGGGGGAGCAGCGTCCCTGCACTAGGCTGAGGATGATTGGTCCCTGGCTTTCTGCATTGGTTCCTGGCTTTCTCCTCTCTCTCCTTGAGAAAGAGATGCTCCTATGATTTCCCCAATAGTGAGGGAAATGGTGGCTTCTCAGTGAAGGAACTTTTATCTGTTTAAGCTACAAGTGCATCATTATCTCACCTCTGAATCTCAAATAAAATCACATGTATCCTTACGTAGAAATGTAAAAGCTCCATGCCATGATTTTCTTCACTCAGAAATCTTCAAGGAATTAATTGATTGGTGGTGTCCTATTTTGTTTGGAATTCTTGATGTAATGATTTTGGAAGGCATTTATCCAAAGCATTGGAATGAAAATATGAGAGTCCCATTTTTTTTTTTAAATGACAAGAGGGATTCTGTGTCAGTTTGTTCTATTAACCCAAGGGTGTACAAAATATGGCCTGCAGGCTGGATCCAGCCCGTGGAGGGTCTTTGTCTGGTCCACGGTGGGTCCCTTGGTCCTGCCTGGCCCAGGCACTGTCTGGCTGCAGCACATACTGCTACCTCTGGACACACAGCAGGGCTGGGGCTGCTCCACAGCTGAACTGCCTTTCTAGGCAGCCCAGGTGGCAGTGACTCCTTCTGACTGCTGCTGCTGCTGGCCCTAGCCCCACAGTACTGGTGGGCACCCGCGCTGCACAGCCCCGACCTGGCCTGCCCCATGCCTGCTCTGGACTCACCTGTCCAGGATCAGCAGAGGTAACAGTGGTGGCAGCTGGGGAGAAACTGTTGCTCAGCATGTGTGGGAAAAGCAGCCCCTCCCCCTCATTGCTGCTGGACCCTTCCTGCTGCAGCCACCTGCCCGGGCTGCCCTGTGGCTGCTCTATGCCGCCACTGCTGTCCTGCTGGGCAGCCTGGAGGCAGTGATGATGGTGGCTGCAGTAGGAAGGGTCCAGCATCAGCGAGGTGGGTGGTGGGACCACTTTTCCCCCACACTGAGCAACATTTTCTGCCTGGCCACCATTGGTGCTGCCAGTACTGAGCCGAGGTGGATGAGTCCGGAACAGATGCGGGGTGGGCTGGGTCGGGGCTGTGCAGTGCAGGTCCCCACCGGTACCATAGGTCTGGGGCCAGTAGCAGCAGCAGCTGGAAGGAGCCGCTGCCACCTGGGCTGTCTAAAAAGGCAGTCCAGCTGTGGAGCTGCCCTAACCCTGCTGCTTGCCCAGGGGTTGGCAGGTGCGGAGCTGGCTGAGGTCGGGGCTGTTTTTGCAAGTTCTGGCTGATCCACTTCCGCTGGGGTGAGTCCAGAGCAGGCGATTAATAAAGCATTTATTTAGCTTAGAAACTTACCTGCCTGTTGTGCAAAACTACAAACAACAAGCGGCCATTACTAGATTTAGATTCACCCTAATGAGATCTGTCCTTGTCATGGGCAGGTAGTGTCAAACTACATATTCAGACAGAATATGCTCTTGTGGAATGAATGAAAAAGATGACTTAAACCACTGTTTGTAGTCTTGTTTTTCTTCAGAGAAATGAGGAAAATAGATCTTGCCATTAATGGGAAATTTTAAATACCGGGCTAATGAACAAAAAATAGTCTGGCTTCTCTCTAAGAATTTGGTGCTTTTCCTATGTTCCTTGGATGTATTTGCATTTCTTGCATAAAGAATAATTGCCAAAATCAAATATAATTCTCCTGCTTTGTTTCATTGTCCACTGTTTCATTTTATTTTTTCTTTTATATTATATATTACGTTCTGTTTTAATGTTTTAAACCGGTAGCATGGATCATCTTATGTATTTTTAACAAAAAATTGTGAATTATATAAAAGTGGTTATTATGTATTTTTATTGTTCATTGTTATTGTATTGTTTTGCTGAAAGCTGTAAATAAACTACTACTGCTATGTATGAGCAATCAAGGATCCTGCCAGAGGCACATATCTCAAAATTTTCAAAATGATTATTAATGTTTTAACCCCAGCATATTTTATGTATTGAACTTGAGAGACTTTAAAAGGACCTTTGTTCCACAAATGGTTGTGCACCTACCCAGTCTCTACAAAGCAAACTCCTTTAAAATATCTCAAAATTTTGTACTTCATAAGTGAGGCATCTAAAAACATTAGTTACTCTTAAAAATCTTGCCTTAATTTGTCAATTTGAGGCCTGGTCTACACTACAAAGTGTTGCTAGCATAGCATTGTTAGCTGTATGGCCAGTGCCATTACTCTGATAAAATCTGTGGTATGGATATAACTATAACAGATGAGGATTTTTATCAGCTTTGTTGGAGTAGCTAAACCTTCCCAGCTGCCAAATACAACATTTCCACTAGGGGGCTCTCCTGGCATAATTAAACTGGCATAGCTATAACAGTAGAGGCCCTGTAATGTAGACAAGCCCTAAGCTGAACAAATTATAGCTATAGAAATTCATTTGTTTCTCTAACAGACACCTTTTGTATTTGGGTAAATTTAAAGTTTTAGCTAGGCCATGACAACAAATTATATTGACACAAACAAGGCAGCTAACAGTAGAGGTGAATTATTTTTTTTGAAGGGGGGAAGTTGGAGACAGGGCATGTTTGGGGGTGTGATTTCAACCAAAAATAAAGTGCATATGTGAGGGAAAACATTTAGTGTTGAACGGACGCAAAAAATTTTTTTTGTTCTTATCTAAATATAAAGCTAAAAAATATTTAAGAACCATAAGAGTTTAGTTCTTGAGACTTTTATAATTATTTTTATTTAAATGTCATCTTTTAAAAATCATGCTGATTTAATTAGCAGTGGCAAGTTATTTTAATGCTATAATATGAAGTTAGGTACATAACAGGGCTATTTAACTGGTGGCCTGTGTGCTACATGAAAACTGCAAAGGGTTAGTACCTGGGCTGCAGGCTTCCACCTTATAGCCACTTCCTCCACCACTCCTCCTACTGCTACTGCTGCTGCTGCCAAAGTCTCTAGGATCCCTCTTCCACCTCCAGGATCCTGCCCATAACCCTTGTGACAGAGTGAGGTGGCACAGCCCGGAGAGTGTATGGGTTAGGGTTGAGTCATGTTGCCCATATTGCTCATACAGCAGGGGATTGGGGGGGGGGGGGGGGGGGGGGGGCAGGCAAGTGGCAGGCAACCCAGGGGCCTATGTGGGTTCTGACCCCTAGCTTCTCGGAAGTTGGACAGCGCTGGTATATAATATGTACCAAAAGCAAAATTCAGTCTGATATTCAGATGCAGTAGTTTACCCTAAAGAAATTCTACTGATGCTCCAGAATGTACATTGTCCTTGTTGCTTGGAGACAACAGAGGCGGGGGGGGGGGGGGGA
>NW_005842957.1:438625-458064 GCF_000455745.1 Alligator sinensis | reverse complement strand
GGGGGGCGGGTGGGGGGGGGGGGCGGGGCAGGTGACAGAAACCTTGTAATTTAACTATATTCCAAACCCTGAATTTTTTCAACTAAATGAAGATGAACTGAGATCAAGGGCATCTGTGGAATACTGCACCATTTCCTGCAAAGAGGGATCTCACAGACAGAAATATTATCTCTCAGCTGTTGCCTACATTTACCTAGCAGAATCTTCTGTGTACGTAATCCCTCACTTATGAATTATTAAAATAGTGATAAAAACAAGAAAGGTTTGTTGCTTGGTTGGTTGAAGGCTTCAAGCAATGATGTTTAGAAAGTGGCAGTTCTCTCAGACCCCCTTTTTTTCTTTTTCATCCAAAGCAAAGCTTTTCTTTAATTATTAAGTATCCATAATTTTCTTGGCCTGCATTTTCTTTGGCTTGTACTTATATAGATGTATGCAGCATATTGAGCTTCTTTAATGCCCCTAGTGTTGCTCAAGGGAAAAATTGCTGTTTTAAGTATCTGTGAGTTCCAATTTTGTGTTATTGCTCTCAGAAATACTACATAATTGGTCAGTTGCTTTAGATAGGACTTCATAGAATTGTTTTCCATGATTAAAAAAAACCTGATATCACTAAAGGTTTTCATGGTATTTGTGTGTGTGTGGGTAGGGATTATATAAAACTATTGAAATGCTTCTTTTTCTTTTTGATCATATTTAATTATTGCAGGGATAGCCACACTTTGAAAAACAGAAATTCATTGGCAGGTTGTATCTCCAGATTTTGCACCTGCCTCCAGTAATAAATTGGAAAATTTCAGATGACTACATATTAAACATTGCCAATGCCCATGTCTCCCCTGTCCTGACCTATGCCGTCTTATGTGATGTTCTTGGAGTTATGAGTCCTGGTTTTCTGACGTGGTTAGGTGTGATTTCAAGTGGCAGTTTTGAGGAATGCTGAGGTGAAATGGTTGCCTGCTAATACAGAGAGCTGGACTCAGGAGGCCTAGAGGCCCCTTCTGTCCTATTTAAGACAGTGTGGAGATCTGCTTTTGATTTAGGCTTATTAAAGATATCAGACAAGGTAAGCAGTGCTGACTCTCATGCAACAGATGACATTTGACATCTATAACTCAACTGAGCAATTATTATTTTGGGGAGAGACTGGGGAGAAGGTAAAAAACCTAGGAACAATCCCTCCCTTTCACTTAGCTTCAGATAGAGCCAAGAACACTAACGGAGAATGGGGCTTCATGCAGTAGTTTCAGAGCCATTGCTTCCTCCGGATTGGAGGTAGGTGGGCCTGAGGAAGTACTTCCAGCTCCAGTGAGGGGCCGCTGGGAAAAATCTGCAGCATCAGGGATGAGAGGATGCTGGAGGACTCTCCCACCAAATTCAGCATGCAGCTGGCATCAACTGAGGGATGAAGACCGTGTGCATGGGTGATTGGAGAATCGCTGGGCAAGACAGGCACTAAGGACCAGGATGCTGCAGTGGCCAGCCTGATCCCTTGGGACAAATACTTTTGACCAAGAGTCAGGTGAGGAGTGGCGTAGGTGAGCTGGGAACAGGGCAGGGGGCTGCCTGGCATGGGAAGTGGCTCAGAGGGGTGGTTTTTTCCACATTAAAGATTGAAAAATTGATTCGGAAGGGAGGCAACCCAAAGTGACAACCCAAAGTCTTTACATCTTAAAGACTGTTAATTGATTCACAAGTCAAGCCACCTGGAGGGGTCTGGCTTCACCCTCAGTATTGGAATTGATACATGAGGAGAGCATGGGAGTTTGGACTCTTGGTTCTTGTTTTTCATTATCCTCGGGATTGGTGAGATTAGGATTTGGTTTTCCAGTTCAAGCACACTGCATGTCAGCAGAGGCAGGGGTTTTGCTTTTCCCCCTCCTCCTTCCAAGACCACAACACCAGACAGCACCAAGAAAGTGGTAAGAGTAGGGTGTAGGGGAGTGGAGCCCCATGAAGAGACTCCTTCGATGGGCCAAAGGTGTCACTTAGCAGAACTAGCTCCCCAATAGATGTAATACCAAAGTTGTGGCAGGCTAGAGAAGAACATCTAAGAGCACTTAAGTGATAGCATAACTTCCACCCTGTCATCGTTTGGCAGAAGGATATCAGCCCAAAGGGGTCCCAGGACCTACTGCTCCTACTTGCAACAATTATGAAAAAAGGGATTTACTTAATTGCTATGCCTGTAATTGAAACCAGTACATTAAAATTTACAATCTAGCTGTAGTTCCCTCTTTTGAAACATGTTAGCTGCAGCCTAATTAAATGCAATCAGTTATTGTAAATCTGTAGATAGTTCAGCCATGATGATACTCCTCCATAATCATTAAATCATGGAAGTTTCAAAGTCCTGTACTTATGATAATGCTGTCTTAAAATGGTTTCTTTTTTGCTTTGTTCATTTAAAGAATTTAATGTCCTATACGCTTTTAGTTTATTTTTTTACTGGTTATCCAAGTTTTTCAAAGCTGCTCTTCCCCTTTGAAGTACTGCCTGATTATCATTGGTTTAAAACATATCTGAGGGCAAAATTAAACTAAAATTACTGTAATTCAGATCACATTATAATATGGAGCTTAAAATTGACTATGCATGGTTGATTCCAGAACTAACCTTATCAGATAGAGCAGAAACTGTTAAAATCAGCTCTGCCAGGTTTCTTCTTTCAAGAGAGAAAAGCATGTGTGTGTGCTAGGCTTCTGGTTTCTTTTGAAGGGAAAAAAGAAAAGAATAAAATTGATTACAAGCTTCTTTGGGGTAGCAAAGAAACCTGGAGAATGGTTCCCCCAGACATAACCAAAGAATACTGAGTAGCTTACTAAAGCTATTTAAGATACTTGATTTAGAAGCCATATACAGGTTTCCCTCACCAACCACGGTTTTGCCAACTACATTTTTGAGTATCCATGGTTTTGCTCCCCTAGCCCTGCCAGAGGAGGTCCCCAGCTGCCAGGGCTATGGACCCAGGTCCGCAGCCCCCCGTCTCCACTCCCCCCTGCTGCAAGCTTGGGCAGGGCAGCTCCCCACCACATCACACACTCCCAGGGGGCAGGAGGACCTGTGCCCCCCAGATGTGTATGCAGGTCAGGCACAGGTTCCGGTCATGGGTTCCCACCCTGCTTTGCTCCTCTGGGGGCCTCCATGACCTGGCAGGCATGACCCAAGGGATGACAGTCCCAATGCGAGTCAAAGCGGGCAAGAGTTCTCAAAAGCTCCTTTGGCTCGCCAAAGACATTCAGGAACACCTGAAAGCCAAAAAGGAGGTGTACATCCAGTGGAAGGGAGGGGCAATCACCAAAGAGGATTATACCTCCATCAATCGAGTCTGTACGGAGGCTGTTAGGAAGGCTAAAGCGGAGATGGAACTGGGGCTAGCAACAAGGATCAAGGACAACAAAAAGTCCTTTTTTAAATACATAAGGAGTAAAAAGAAGGCACCAGTCAACATGGGGCCCTGCAGGATATGCTTGGCAATCTGGTGGTTGCACCAGATGAAAAAGCAGACCTTTTTAACAAATTCTTTGCCTCCATTTTTCTGAGCAGGAACCGGGACATCTCCCCCACCAGGATTCAGGACGGACTCAGGAGAGGCTCTGCCAGGCCTCGGGTCAGGAAGGACCAAGTTAGGGAACTTTTGGAGGGGCTGGACATGTTCAAATCAGCAGGTCCAGATGCTCTCCACCCCAGAGTGCTGAGGGATTTGGCAGGGGTCATTGCAGGGCCCTGGCACGGCTTTATGAGCACTTGTGGTACTCTGGCCAGGTGCCAGAAGACTGGAAGAAGGCAATGTGGTTCCCATTTTCAAAAAAGGGAGGAGGGAGGACCCAGGCAACTGTAGGCCTTTTAGTCTTACTTTGGTCCTAGGGAAGCTCTTTGAGAAAATTATCCAGGAGCACATCTGTGAGGGACCAGCAGGGGGGATGATGCTCAAGGGCAACCAGCATGGGTGTATTAGGGGCAGGTCCTATCAGACTAACCTGATTGCCTTCTATGATCAGGTCACAAAATCATTGGATGCAGGTGTTGCAGTGGATGTAGTCTTTCTGGACTTCAGTGTCAAAGGCCTTCCTGTCTCCCACCCCATTCTCATTAAAAAGCTAGGCGACTGTGGCATTGATGCCTACACAGTCAGATGAGTTGCAAATTGGCTAGGAGGCCACACCCAGAGAGTGGTGGTGGATGGGTCATATTCAACCTGGAGGGACGTGGGCAGTGGAGTACCCCAGGGCTCGGTCCTCAGGCCCGTGCTGTTCAATTTCTTTATTAGGATCTTGGAAAGGGGGTGAAAAGCACCCTGTTCAAATTCACTGATAACACCAAGATTTGGGGCGAGGTGGGCATGCTAGAAGGGAGGGACAGGATACAACTGGACCTGGACAGGTTACAGGGGTGGGCAAATGTGAATAGGATGGGATTCAATACTGGCAAGTGCAGGGTACTGCACTTGGGCAGAAATAACCAGCAGCATAACTGTAGGCCAGGGAACTCCCTTCTCGAAAGCACAGTGGCAGAAAGAGATCTTGGAGTCATTATCGATTCTAAAATGAACATGGGCTGCCAATATGAGAATGTGGTCAGTAAGGCTAACCTCACCTTGTCATGTATCCACAGATGCATCATGAGCAGGTCCAAGGAGGTGATCCTCCCCCTCTATGTGACACTGGTCAAGCCGCAGTTGGAGTACTGAATCCAGTTCTGGGCATGGCACTTCAGGAGGGATGTGGCCAGCATCAAGAGGGTCCAGGGGAGGGCCACTCACATTAGCAGGGGGCAGGGCAGACTCTACAAGGAGAGGCTACAGGACCTGAACCTGTTCAGCCTTCACAAGAGAAGAGTGGCCATCTATAAACTTACCAGGGGAGACCAGAGGGGAATGGGTGAGATTGTACCCCCGAGCACCTCCCAGAGTAACAAGGAATAACGGCTACAACTTGATTTAGAGTAGGTTCAGGATAGACATAAGGAGGCACTACTTCATAGTCAGGGTGGCCAGGACCTGAAACCAGCTTCCAAGGGAAGTGGTGCTGGCTCCTACCTTAGGGGTCTTTAAAAGGAGGTTTGATAATTACCTAGCTGGGGTCATATGAGCCCAGTATTCATTCCTGCCCAGGGCAGGGGGTCGGACTTGATCTGCTCAGGTCCCTTCCGACCCTACATCTGTGGACCTATGAACCTTTGACCCGGTGCAGCTGGGGACAGTGCGGGCCCCATGGGGATCTTGCCATTGCTCGCTCCACACTGCTGCCCTGGCACTGCACCTCCAGCGCCTGCCACTGCTTTGAGGGGCACAGCCCTGTGCTGCTGCCCCCGCTCTAACCCTGTGCAGGAGGTGCATCACCAAAGCAGTGTGGGGTGAGCAGAGGTGGGTGAGGAGATCCCTGAGTGGCTCCCCTGCTCCCTGATGTGCTGGGTCATGGGGGAGGGAAGCAGTGTGGCAGGAAACAGTGGGTCCGTGCCAAGAAGCTGCTTGCTGCTCTTCCCTGCTGCCCTGCTTCCCTCCCTGCCTTGGCAAAGCACCTCCTGCATGCGGGGCTGCAGCGAGGGAAGTGGTGTGGGGCTGCGCCCATCAAAGCAGTGGCAGGTGCAGGCGCAGGAGGTGCATTGCCAGTGCAGTAGAGGGGTGAACAGCGGCAAGATCCCCATATGGCCCCACTCTTCCCAGCCAGGCTGGTTCACGCCCGCCGGGTGGTGGAGGCCCCGGAGGAATGAAGCAAGGTGAGAGCCCATGCCTACAGCCTGCGCCTACCCTACAGACAGATCTGGGGGGTGCGGATCCCCCTTGCTCCCTGGGAGTGCATGCAGTGGTGGGGAGCCAGCCCTTCCCGTTCCCCGGACAATCCACCCGCAGTCTTGACCTGCCCCCCTCTGCAACCCTGCAGCTGCTCATTGCGGCCCCAAGCAGTGCCTGGCTCCCTGCCCAGCTCCTTCCCTACAGAGGCCTCAATCCCCCTCTCCCCCCCAACTTATCTGTTCAAGTTGCTCTGCAGGCTGCCTAGGGCCATGTGCATGTACTGTACATGCACATAGTGTCCCCTGTTTCACCTCCTTCCTTCTGCTCCCTCCGAGCTCCCTGCAGACTAGAACTCATATTCAAGTCCCTAACCCCATATTCCCCATAAGCCTTTTGTCTTACCAACCATGGGTTTGCCAACCACGGGAACTTTCAGGAACCTAACCCCCGTGGTTGGTGAGGGAAACCTGTACATACATTAGGTGCATGGAAATCCTGGAGGCACATAAAGAATTCCATTCTAATTGCTGTACTAAAGACCATAATTTGTATGGTTATCAAAAGGGCCAAAAACATTTCCAAGATAGGAAATATTTTTGTGATGAGGTATGGTCTTTGTTTGAGACCTGAAAGAGTCAGGCACTAAGTTAGGAATCCCTGAGGTTCCATGCTAGGTTTATGTGCAGAAGGATAAAGGTTGAACAGAAGGCAGGGTAGATTTGCACAGCCAAATCTAGAAGCTGCTGGGAGAATCATTAAGTAACATGGGTTGCCAAAGGTCAACAGTGAAGGAGGAGTGCTAAGGAAGTTCAGGTGTCCATAAAGGTAATGTTGTGGGATTGTTTTAGGGACTCTATCTTTGTTTGCTGCATTCCCAGAATGGGGAACTTTGTTATCAAGTTCAGAGTAATAGTTCAAAATAATTTTATTTTTCTTAATTAGAGGCTTGTTGGTTCAACTTCTGGATTGCCTGCTAGGGCTGTGTGAAATTTCTCCAGCTGTTCTGATTCGACACTGTTTTGACTCATTTGGAGCTGGAAAGAGCGAAATCAAATTGAAACGAAGGGCTTCAAAACAGCTTCAAAACAAAACAAGGCTAGTCAAAAAGTTTTGAAAGTTTTGAAAAGTTTCAAGTTTTGAAGGTGGTGAGCACAGCTGTGGCTCTCCCTGTCTCCCACCACCGGCTGCAGGAAGCCAATCCCAAGCGCTGTGATCAGGCCCGATAGCTCAGTTCCCCTCCCCAGCCCTACGATGGGGCTGGGGATGGGAAGTCAGCCCAGCTGGGCTGAGCTCCCATCCCCCGCACTAGATTGGTCTGGGGAAACGAATTCAGCCCAGCTGGGATGACTTCCCAGCCCCAGCCCAAGCTAGCACTGGGAAGGGAAAATAAGCAATCAGCTGGCACTTCCAGGTTGGCGCAATCGGCCATGCCCCCCCCCCAGCAGCATGCTCGACCGTGGAGGGACCTCCCCCCCAGCTCACTGACCTGCCACTGGTGTGGGGGCAAGTGCCCCCCCACCCCCGACTCGGGAGGCACCAGTCACGCATGCACAAACCAGTATATCTGCTATTACACATGCAATGAACTGCAACACCTTAAACTTTCTTGAACAGAGTAATGAATCCTGAGTAAAGTCCATGAATACACATTATCTAGGACTGGGTATAAGCTCAAAAAAGGTGGGTCCTGTAAGACCCACTTCATCAGCCCTTTTCTACTGAATGTCATCCTCTTTGAGCTAGACACTTGCTATATTATTAGGATCTACAGGCAGATAGTGCAAAGTGACCATGGTACATTGGAGCTTTCAGCGTGGCTAAACAGAATACAGTAGGAGAAATAAAAATATGGAACAAATCCAAATAGAGTCCCAAGACCAGTTTGAGAAGCATTGAGCTATTCTCCTGATATGGAAGGAGTATAGCTCAAGGTTAGATGTTTGCTTAAAACTTTAGTTTCTTGTTTGTATTTTACATGAACACATAAGTATAAACTTTTACATGAAATTCCCATATACCTAACTTGAGTATAAACATTCTATATCAGCTAAGTATGGCCATGGTGCTTTTATAACTGGAAAATCCATTTGTGAAACAACAACATGAGCATGTCAGTAGTCAGAGTAAGCACTTCAGCATTTGTTAACAGGTGTCATGCAATTCCCATAGTCATTTCACAATAAAAGAACAAGGGAAGAATGTAATGTTAGCTGCTTTTCTAATAGGAACAAAGGTACCTGTGTAATTTACATTTATATTTGCCTTTAAAATGCCATACATATATAACACAAACAACTTTATAGCAAAATCCATAGAAAATAGTAGAGCTTAAAATGAAATATATTACTCTACCCTGCAGTAGAAATCTATAATAGAAGACCCAATTTTAGGATTCTGCACCATTGCATAGTCTTCTTTACCAAGTGTGTCAGTTCAGGTATATAAATGTTAGTAGTACCTTAAGCTATTACTTTTTCATCAGTCTCTGGTTATGCTGATAATTCTGCCTACCATTTATGGAACTATTTATATATGCTTCATTCCTCCCCTTACGGTCCCCCTGCCTCTTGTTTTGTTTCAATTTGGAATGATAAAACAGATGTGATTTGTGACATTTACACATTTTGTTATGCCTGCTGAGAAACTGAAGTAGGAAAATGTTCAACTTAAGTGGTTACACTAATGCAGCAAAGGAAGGTTTTGAGACTTAAAATTAACGTAAGGATTTACTCAGATTCATGTAGGAGGCCTCTGAGTGCCTGTGGCATGGCTCCCATGGCATCACCTGCACCAGGCTTGGGAAGAGGAAGAGCAGGAAAGGAAAATAGAAGAGGATTTGGATTCTTTACATTTGTAACTTCTCTGGAACTGTGAAAGTATTATGGCTTTGCTTTTAAAAAGTTGATAAACCATCACTGCTATGACCTGATGATGGAAACCACTGTGGTTATTAAGAGTAAAATATTCCTTGTCTTTACAAAAGTTATAAATAGTGATGAGCCTTAAATCTTGGCATCATGGTTAGATATCTATTGGAAATCTGCAGAAATTATTCCATTGTCATACAAGAAATAAATTTCTGTTATCAGATTACTACAGGCTTTTAAAATCATACTTACTAGAATCTGACCATATTGGGTAATTTCTCAGACTGTAATTACAAAACTTGGAATTCCTAGTTCTCCATCTCATTTTACTACACCTACTTTGTGTTAATGTCCCATAACTCTAGTGAACTCATAGTAATATAGCAGTTTTGATGGTGAAGCTTTCCTATAAAGGGGTTCTCCAGCATGGGCAACTGGTGCCTCCTGAGCCTGGTGAGGCACCTGCAGAAGCTGGCAGTGGCTGTCACCTATGTTCTCTAGTGTAGCAGCGTGCAAGGCAGTCCTTTGGTAAAGCCATCCTTCTAAGGCAGGTTTGTTGAAATTCAGAGAGCTCAGGGGCAACACAGGCCATGCAGGCTGCATATTTCAGGGACTGCACAGGTCCACAGGGACCCCTGCCACATGCAGTTCCCCCCCCACAGTTGCCACAGGGGCCCCCTGCTGCTGCATGAGTCTCCCCCATACTGCCACTACGCCATGGGCAATTCCCACACCTGTGCACTACAGGCAGTGTAAGCTACCCCTCCTATGTCCCCCACTGGTACTGTTGCATGGGCAGCAAGCTCACAGACCTCCTTCTACAGTATGCTTCATCAGAGATCCTGGCAACCCCAGCTAGAGCAACTGGCACAGTGGCAGCTGGGTGGGAGAGGGGAGGGAGGGCCTGCTTGTTAACCCCTTGTGGACTGGATGCGACCTGCTGGATGCCAGTTGCATAGTCCTGTTTGAAGGTTTGAGAAGGGAGCATAGAGTGCACAGACCCAGGGAGGCTCTGCACATGGGGTTTTGGTAATATCCTCCTGGTGTTATTGGCCACTTCTGCAGTCCCCTTTATAGGGGAGGTGGATCTTCTCCCCAACAGAATGTTTAGCAATTAATCTCCACAAGTCATTGTTTGTAGATTTCATGTGTCAGTGGTTTTTTCTTCTGGCATTTGCAAAAGACTAAAAACATGATATGCATTTAGTGAGGGGTGCTGAATAAAAGTGGCTATATTTGAAGCTTTCAAAACAAAGTCCTTTTTCTTAATTAAATGCACCAAAATTTCAACTATTCCTATTATTGGTGCTTGATTTCTCAGATCTCGTTGTGTTAACTACTATATATTTCTTTACATATAAATGCTGGAATACTATTAAAATTGCAGAAACAGGCCTGTAATAAAAACATTTCTGTATTTCAGTTAATGAAATCCTGAATCCATATTGAATAATAATGTTTGAATCTTTGGTTGAAGTGCTTGTGTTACTATAGCAATCAAGTGTGCTGTCATTTTAACAACCTTAGAGACTGTGTTCAGTGAGCAGAGAAATACATGTTCCCCTGGATTTTGTGAAGCTTTCTGAGTTATAATATATGATATGACATTGCTTCTAAAAATCATACCATTTGATATAAAATACATGGGTGTAATATCTGTATTAAATAGGAAATGCATTTTGTTGATTCAGATTGATATAAGTATTAATCAAAGAATGACCTATTTAGGATAGAGATAATACCATTATAATTTATTTTAATAGATTCTGTTATGAAATTGAGCGGTTTATATATTTATGCAGAAGTATACTTGTAGTTTTAAATGCACAGAAATAGCCTAAATGTGATTCCTTGTCCATATGTGTATACTTTCTTTATGTCAGTTGTTTGGAATCACACTCTTTGTCCTTTTAGGTCTTTAAGTGATTAGTGTGTTTTGCATAATATGCATAAGCATAACCTGTTTCTTGTGCACCAGGGGTATGGAAAAGTTGTGAGTGTAGTTAGCTTGGATAGGCAGGATCCAAGGACTATGCTTGTGCCAGGCTATTGGAAACTTTATTCTATGGATGTTCTAAGAAAATACAGTTTGCAGCAGTGGCCCTGCCTGGAAACTATGTGCTGGCTGGGGCCCTTCCACGCATGAGGGTGAGAGCGACATGTGCGGGCTAGGCAAGGTACAATTAATTGGTGGGCATCCATGGGCTGGATGAAATCACTTGGTGTGGCAGGCTGGATCTGGCCTGTGGGCTGTATTTTGCCCACCCCTGCAATAGGATGTGCTCAGCAAGAGTAGGATAGGTACAGTTAGCCCTGTTACCATGACAACATATGTAGAATGCTTTGAGTTCCTGTACTGTTCGTAAGTATACAATTAATAAGTAAGTGGGGGAAAGAAGGTTGCTATTATGGCTCAAAACATAATCTTTAACCTGTCAAAACTAGCAGGACCCAACATACTAACCTTGTAATTTTGCATAGCGGAAAAAAATGCATTAGTGTAACAACATATACAGGTAGCTCTAAAGAAATAATAAATTTGAGAAATGCTTTATGCCTATGCTTTGGAAGTTGATAAATCCAGAATAACAACATAATAAGGATGTAGAAATATATGTTGATGAGATACCTAGCTATGGAGTTTGGGTGAAAAACTGCTGGTATAAGCATGCATATATGATTTGACTTCTGTGGAGCCATATCTACTTCTTTTTACACAGAATTTGACCATTGGGCTTAGGTTTTTAGAGAGACAGAAAGCCTTGCAAATCATCTGGAAATAGTTTTATACCCAAAGTTCAGTTAAAGACAAAATACAATTCTAATAGGATTTAGTAGAAAACAGAAAGTGTATGAAGCAGAATCTTTGAGAGGGATTTAATAAGTGTTGAAACTGTAATGATGCTCTGTTACTAAGTCTTTAGGATCTTTAATAGCCTAGTATAATCTGCTCCATATATTTAATGGGATGGAAATATAAAATGGATAAAATACACGCTTTAGTAATCAAAATTTTTAATCAAAACAATTTACATAATTATTAGGGATTTTAATTATATGAATTCTCTTTTTTTGTTTTTAAAGGAAAATATATTGCTTTGTGTAGCAGCTCTGGGAAAGGCATTTAGAACCATTTGAAGAAAAAAACCAATTGGACAGTTTTAACTATCCTTCCCCCCTGACCTCAGTGGGATAGCAAGTGTTGAAAGGATGGTAGGGGATAGTAACAAGTTACCTGGAGAGGGTGGAGTAGGGTGCCTGAGAACTAGGAACCTACTGAATTCACAGTTTCACAGATTTTGCGGACTCCGTGAAATCTGGGCAATGTTTGCAAAATCTGTGGAAACCATCTAATCCACAAGGGAAAAACCCAAAAGCCTTAATGAGTGCTGTGGCAGGTCACCGGAAAGAGGGGAGAGGGAGTTGACTGGCCGAAGGGATGCCAGTAAGATGGCTGCTACCCCACTTTTCACTGCTGATTGGTTGCAAGGGCTGCCTGTCATGTGGCCCTGCCCCACCCCACCAATCAACAGTGAGGAGTGGGGCTGCATGATGGACAGTCTTCGCAGCCGATCAGCAGCAAGGGCAGAGCCACATAACAGTTAGTCCCCCCACAGCCAATCAGAGGCAAGGGGCAGGGCCACCAGTGCCCCTCAGCCAATCATGGGAATAGGGGGGTGGCTGCCATGCTCTTCCCATGAAATTGCTGTCCAGGCCCATGTTCTGCTCATGAAATCAGGGGACTGACCTTGTGAATTAGGTAGGCCCCTAGTGAGAACACATGTCTGTCAGGATAAGGGTTGGCTCCTACCTATCCTCCATCTTCCAGTTAGCTAAGGTCAGAGGAACTGCCTGCTGAGGATGATGAAGGCATTTGTCCTAGTAGGCCAATTAAAATGGTGTTGTCCCTTCACCAGCTTCCCCCTTCCTCCTCCTCACAGTTTCATGCATGCACAGTTGGGTTGAAAACAATAGGATTAACATGTTTAATATTAAAAGAGGAGTAATACCTCAGCTCATCTTTGCTTGCAGTTGATATTGTGTCCCAATAAAGGCTGGCAGGGCCTGATCCCAGCAGTAAATAGGACCCAGAATCATGTTTGGGTGAAAGGTGAACCAGTATAAAAGGGAGACCACAAGACTAAGGTCTGTCCTTGATATCATCTACTCCCACAGCATTTTCAAGGAAAGAAAGGAAAGGGAAAGAGAGGGGGTAGGGGAAACGAGAGGATAAACAAAATAGCTTAAATGCCAGAAATAGTTCTACGTTTTATATAAAATAATCCAGCAAAATTTGAATGATAAAGCAATAGGTCCAACTCTGAATGTGGGTGATTACTGTAATCACTTAAGCTTTGCTTTGGAGATTTCTGACATCATGAGAAAACCTGGAAGAATAGCTGTTTAATTCAGTATCCTGTTTTTCTCTGTGTTTGTCAACTTAACTGAATTCAAACTCCATTAGTCAAACGTGCAGTAAAGAGTTTCAGCCCTGTAAACTATAACCTGACAAAAGAAAATGGGGTTAAATACAATGACTCTTAACAATTTACAGGTTTACAGGGAGAGAAGAAAGAATTTAAAATAATATCAAAATGTTGTTCATTACCATCTAATTATGTTCTGACATGTCAGTCATTTCTAATTGAGTATAAGCTGTGCCACAAGCAGAAATGCAAAATCCCTTTAAGTGATACAGGTATAGTGTCAATGGGCATGTATACATGAGACAGTTACAGGCTTAATTAGCTCCGCAGTAAACATCTCAGCTAGGGACAGGCGTTCAAAAAGCCTGAGCCTGAATTGATTCAGTCTTTGCAGGTTAGTCTAACCTGGCTAGGCTGAACCAGTTTTTAACTGCACTGACATCCCCTCTGAACTGAAGAAATGTGGGCATATGCCTGCAGTGGCTCAGGCTAGAAGCTGGGGGGTGCTCGAGCAGCTCTCCCTTCCCTTCAACAGTGCTGAGCTGAGGGGAACCCTGGCAGGATGCTCTGATTAGGAAGCTCCGCCCCCCCCACTGTTGATAACAGAGTATTGAGTTACATAGCAGGGAGTTACACAGGGAGTTGTTAGCATTTGTCAGCTCATCAAACAAAACAAAGCCTCTCTCATTATTTCAAGTTGTTAAACAACATTTTCCAAGGAAGGAACAGAGGGACTTTACCAACTACCCGTTGATTAGGTCCAAAAAGCCCTAAGCCGACACTGTCTTGTCTGCCCTTGTCCTGTCTGCCTAACGCAGACACAGCACGGACTGTAGCCAGCATGTGGTATGCTAGCTAAGACTGAGAGGTGTCTATGTAAGGTGGGTGGGGGGGAATCCCTGCTTGAGCTGGGAATGGTGAGTGGGAGGTGGGGGGAGCAGGAGGAAGCCAGGCAGACACCACTGTATGTGCAGTCTGGATCTGCAGTCGGGGAGCAGGGGGGAGGGGCCAGCCCTGCTGGGCTGGAGCAGAGAGTAGAGCCCCACCCAGAGTTACAAAGCATCTGAGATGCTGGAGGACTCTGATTTAACTTAAATTAGGAAGGGGTCTGGGACAGACATTGCATAAACTGGTTTGATCCAAATCAATTAAGTCTGATACTACATTCAACCCAGTTTATCTCAAACTGGTTTCAGCCATTTTCAAACTGGTTTATGTGCACTGAACACCAGTTCTGATACAGGTTGAAACCAGTTTCTGATCATTTAAACTGGTTGATGTGGTGTAATGTTTGTTCCTAGCCCTCAGCATCTATATGTGCAGTGCTATTAGGACTGAATAAACTAATTAACTCTGCCACGGGTTGGTACTAAACTCCTAGGGCAGAATTTTTTTACTCTGCAGCAATGCATGTGTACACACTGACAGGACTGGCTGGGGCATGAGGGTGCTTCAGTGCAGGGGCTGCCTGCTGGCTAGTCCCACACTGAAGCACCCTTTCGCCCTAGGCAGCCCCACTGCAGCACATTTTGCTGGGTCAGAGCAGGCCTGGGCTAGCAGGCTGACCCTCCAGACTCCTGGCCAGTCGGCTGCTTCAACCCAGCTCAGTGTGCTGTGATCCTGAGAGCATGTTAAAATACAGTGCCTAGGAGCAATAAACTCCGGCGTGATATGTACCAGAATTTGCAGCTGTGCATTAATTGTTTATGTAGTTGTACCCTGTAAGTAACACAGCATGAATCATTCATTTGGTGAAACTGCTTCACCCAGACATGAAATTGTTATCAGAATTGGTCAGGGACTGGCATAGTTAGCCTGGGATTCATGTTGGGCCTGTGTGCTCACTTCTGATCTTGGTACCATCTGAATCATTTCTCTCCCTTAGCAATTGCATTGCCTGTTGTGCATTTTTATGATATACTTACGTGTGAGGCATGCTGATACTCAGGGGGCCCATCAGCAGTGTAATTTGGTTCATCTTGATTAGCAGTAAGCTTCCCTGGCTTGGCCTTGACTACATCTATTTTATTATATTGAATAAGAGATACAGCAAGTTAACATACCTCCATTTCCCTATTATCAGGACTGCATGTAAATAAACAAAATGCAGTGCTTCCATTATTGTGCATTTTTTAAAAAGAGGTTGTATCCTGAATGCCTGGTACATTTGTATGCAGAGAGTGATTGTTTTTGAAGCACCACCTCAGTGAGGCGTTAGCATCACATTTGTAGTTGTTAAAGGTGCAGTACTTATCAATCTATTAATATTTTATTTACTCAGCCCTGGATATGAATTTAACATGCCTTTCCTAGCAGAGTAGTGTGGAGTACTAAAAAATCCCAAATCGAGATGGTAAATTTTTGTGTAAAGATTATTGAGTTTCTGTTTTGTTCTTTTACCTCACTTAACCTTTGTAGAGGCAAATGTAAGTCATCTAAAAGCTCTGAAAACCCTCATTATCTTATAAGACCTTTCTCTGCACTAAAGTTGCATGGCAATTGAGATTAGCCATCAGGTTTTCTCTGCTTAAGCTGTTGCTTTATTAACAGCGCTGGTACAACTGATAATTCTGCAGGGAGTGCTCTAGTGAATATTTTTCTACACAGGGCAGGAGGGATGTTAACAGTGCTCAGTCAGTGTTAAAACTCCCATTCACTTCTGTGAAAGCAGAATATGGCCAATGCTGAGCACTTTTGACAGTCCCTTACAGATTATGATCTGTTACCTGGGTGTTGCATCAATGAACTTCAGTTGCCTTCAGTGGATTTACTCTTTATTTACATCAATATAAATGAGAGTAGAGCTCCTTTTTACTCTGTGGTAGTCTCTCTTAATGCTCTCAGGTTTCCAACTGTAGAGTTTTTGTTAAGGAGTGAAAACTCGGTATCAGTAGAGACAAAGGGGCTTTACCATTAGTTTCAGCGGGACCAGGGTTACACCTAAGGCAGGGGTTGGCAGCATTTAAGAGGGGTGAGTCATTGCTTGCCCTGTGGATTACCGAGACTCATCCAGCCCTTTGACTACTACTCCATGCTGCTCATCCATGTGGGCACAAATAATACTGCCAGGAGAGACCCTGAGCACTGCGGACCTAATGGCTGCCACTGCATGCATGAATCCTGGCCCTCATTGCCTCAGAAGCCCTCTGGTGCCAATACCCAGGCTTTATGGGCTAGATAAAATCATACTGCAGGCCAGATCCAGCTTGTATACCTTAAGACCTAAGGTTTTAATAGAATGGGTGAAAGATGCCATTTCTTAATCATTTAAAATTTTTAAAATTTGCCTGACCAATGGGTATAAATCATCTCATTATCTAAATTTACTTGCATTTGTAAAAGAAACAATTAAAGATGAAGAAGAAAAATATTGAAAGCTGTCAAATTTCTGATCAAGTACTCACTAATTGTGACAACATTTATATGGGTTACAACAATAAAACTTGCAAGGGAAAAACAATCTTACAGAAGAAGTCTCAGTAAGATAGAATGGAGGAGAATGAAATGACAGTTGAAATAATTGTACAGTCCAGTGTTGTTCTTCCTGACCTCTGCTACAACAGGTGTCTTTCTCATAATTATTTATGAGCTGGTTTGTGTAGAGTGCTGACCCCCCCGCCCCCCAGCAAGACTGTGTTTTTCCTGCTCTCCTTTGTATTTCTTTCTGTTGTTTTTTTGTATTTATCATACACTCCCTGCTGTCTGGCCCTCCATGGCACTCAGCTTCTGCTGAATCAATTTCCTGTGCACAAAACAAAAATAATGTGCATTCCTGGAGGTGTCCCTGGCTGCAGACTTCGGATAAACTAACATGGGGGGGGGTTAGGTTTGGGGGGGGGGTTGCAGGTAATTGTAAAATGTTACATGTGTATGTGTATATACCATATTTATTTGGCTATAAGATGACCCTGAATATAAGATGACACTCCAATAGAATTTAGATTCTATTTATGAAAAATATATAAATTTGTTTTCATTTTCCAGGTATAAAATTAATTATTGGAGGTTTTCCTTAAATTTGTCCCCCTCCCACTGCTACAGCAGGGAAACTAAATCTGGGGGTTAGGATGCCCCCTTGCTTTCTGCCCCCTCCCCACCCCAACTTCTTCACCCTGTAGCCTCTTCCTTCTTCCTTAGTGTCAGACCCTACTCCCTCTGACCACATGGAAGTGAGGAGCATATTTAAAAACACTGGCCTTGACATAAACATAGCTGTAGTAATTTGTATATAGTATTCATAGATGAAGTTAATCCAGAATTGATGCATTTTACTTTTTTTGACATTGCTGCAAATTTTAGCACAGGTACTCCATAAACAAACTATTAAACAATACTTTAGTGCCTACCTACTTATATATACAACAAACTATGCATGATATTAATTCAAAACTAAAAGGCTCCGGGCAGGGCTGTCCCTTGTGGGGGGGTGAATTGGGGCAACTGCCCCAGGCCCGCGCTTTGGGGGGGCTCCACAGACAGAGCCATACAGGCCCTGCTGCGGCCGCCATGCACTGCCTGCTGCTGCCGAGTGCCACCGGCTCTGCCATCGCTGCCAAGCACCATTAGGTTTGCCACCACTGAGCACTGCTGAATCTGGCTGCTCACCACCCCCTCTCCCCTGGGCCCTGCACAGACTGATATGTCCCGGGCCCCGCACACCCCTAGGGTATGGCTCCAGGCCAGGCTGTACTGCAGGGTGGGTGCTACGCAGTACCTTTGCTGTAGCCCTTAGAGCCAGAAGCAGGGCTCACCTGCCACCAGCCTATCTCACGGGGTGCTGCCAGTCCCTGCCAGAGGCCAGGTCGGCCTCTTCTGCACCCTGCAGGGAGCTCTGGAATGGGGTGTTCACAGGGTGCTGCATGAGTCCAGCTCTGGCTCTGGCTCCGGCTCTGGCTCTGGCTTTCTGACTTCCGCTAAGACTTTCCTTGCTGTGATGTCAAAGTGTGCTGTCCCCCAAAGTGTGGGGCTCGAGGCAGTCGCCCCAATTCAGGGAAGGTCCTGCAGATATGAAGCCCTAGCAACAGAGAAGGAGAAGCACGTTCCATTGGTGAAGGAGGAAAAGTGAGGCCTCCCCAAAGTTGGAAGGATCAAGACCAGTGTCACCAGAAAGAAGCATTGGGTGGTGATAGTTGGAGACTTCCTTTTGAGGAGGATGGGCCATCCATCTACTGGCCTGACCTGTTGTCTTGGGGTGGGAGGCTCTGCTGCTTGTCCAGAGCCCAGATCTGAGATATCAAGGAAGGATTACTGAGACTCATATGGCCCTCTGACTACTACCCCACGCTGTTCATCCATGTGGACACCGGTAATACTTAAGGCCAGGGGAGACCCTAAGTAGATCAAAAGTGACTACAGGTCGCTGGGTGCAAGGGTAAAAAGGGACAGGGGCTGAGATGGTATTCTTTTTGATCCTTCTGGTCAAGGGAAAGTGC
Source organism: Alligator sinensis (assembly GCF_000455745.1). Lineage (NCBI taxonomy): Eukaryota > Metazoa > Chordata > Crocodylia > Alligatoridae > Alligator > Alligator sinensis. Next base: position 439,607 of record NW_005842957.1, on the reverse strand, counting down.
CCAGGCAGGAGTGCATGCATCCTGCAGATCAATGCCTGGCTGCGCAGATGGTGTTGCCAGTAGGTCTTTGGCTTCTTTGACCATGGGATGTTGTTCCAAGAAGAAGCTTGATAGGAAGAGATGGGATTTACCTGATGGAAAGAGGAGAGAGTATTTTTTCAGACAGACTCACTAACCTAGTGTTACCAAATTTGCCCATTACTTTGGGGTGTGCTCATTTATTAGGGATAGTTTCTAGGGTCTTGGTGATTCTGTCAATGTGCTGCTTGTGTTACTATATGGAGCTGTATCTCTCCCTTCTGCAAGCCCTCACCCCCAATGGAGCTATCTTGCAGGACTCAGTTTCAATGGGACTGGGTTCCTCCAGTCACTCAATCAGTCATACACACAAACACACACAAATTAACGTGACACGCCTGACCTGGCCGGGCTGATCATCATGGACAGGCTGACACCCTCATATGCCAAGAATCAGTTCATAAGAGCAACAATAAAATGCAGTCAGACACAAGCACACAGGTAAACAGAATCCCTCTGAATCCGGCTGGGTGTCCAGCTGACACCCTCATGGGCCAGCATTCAGTTCATAAGGGCACGTCTGAGTCAAACTGGGTCAATCAGCCTGTACAAGCTGATCCCCTTATGTGTTTCAAACTCAGCACGTCCCAATCTTTGGTCTCTTGATGAGCAGACCCCACAATAATTTGGGCTTCACAGGGATCTTTAGCATAGGTAAAAGCAGCGTTGCTGCAGAGCACGGGAGGAAAGAGAAGCAGAGAAGGAAAAATATACCCAATTACTACCAGTTTGACTATAAAAGTTATTTATTGCTAAGCATATGAAATATATAATAGTACTAGTAGTAATAGACATGCAAAAGAAAAACAAACACCAACAATGACAGTACTACCCTGGTTTCACTAAGTATTTCGGGAAACTTAGCTCAAGCTTAACTAATACAGTTCAGGTTCAGAAATTTATG
>NW_005842957.1:428982-437916 GCF_000455745.1 Alligator sinensis | reverse complement strand
AAATCCAGATTAGAACTGGTCTGATAAATGCTGAGCTGGGTGTGTGTGAACATGGGTTGATTAACATTTGAAGCACCGATTCCCCATCATGCAGTGCTCCCCTGCTTCTCTGGTCCCAGAATTCACTGCAGTCTCTGCTTCAGGCTTTCTGTTCTCCATCTCTCATGTAAATGAATGGTCATCTGGTTCCATCTCGGATGCAAATGAGACCCAGGGCAGTTGGTTCACTCTTGTCACCCTTATCTGGAGGGTCTTAGGTGCGTCTCTCACTGCATCTTAATCAATTTTGTTTATGTAGAGGAGGGGAGGGAAGGGGGGTGAGTCAGACAGACTGCATCCTGTGCCAGGGTTGCCCAAGAACACACAGCTGAGACGTAACACTAGTGAGGAGGGCTTTAAACTAAGTTTGCCAAGGGATGGAGACCAAAGCCCTGAGGTAAGTGGGGAAGTAGGTAACCTGGAGGAAGTGCAAGTAGGAGTGGGCAACTGCTGTTCACAAAGAGGGAAGAATTGGTGGGGAATGTAGTAGTGGATGGCAACTTGGGCAGCAATGACCGCAAGATGATTGAGTTCAGGTTCTTGAGGAAAGGAAGGAAGGAGAGCAGAGTATGAACCCTGGACTTCAGAAAAGCAAACTTTGACTCACTCAGGGAACTCATAGGCAAGATCCCCTAGGAGGCCACTCTGCGGGGAGAGGGGTGTAGGAGAGTTGACTATACTTTAAAGAAACCATACTGAGGTGTAGGAACAAACCATCCAATATGCAGGAAGACTATCAAGTATGGCAGAAGACCACCTTGGTTTAGAAGGGAACTCTTCAGTGAGTTAAAATACAAAAAGGAAGCTTGGACAAGAAGTGGAAGCTTGGACAAACAGCTAGGGAGGAGTATAATAGTATTTCTTGGGCATGCAGGGATGAAATCAGGAAGGCCAAACCTCAACTAGAGTTGTAGCTAGCAAGGGATTTGAAGGATAACAAGAAGGGTTTCTACAAGTATGTCAGCAACAAGAGGAGGATCAGGGAAATTATGGGTCCTTTACTAAATGGAGGAGGCAACCTAGTGACAGAGGATGCAGAAAAGGCTGAAGTACTCTATGCTTTTTCACTTCAGTCTTCACAGGCAAGGTCAGCTCCCAGACTACTGCACTTGGCAGCACAGTTTGGGGAGGAGGTAAGCTGCTAACAGTGGTGAAAGACCAGGTTAGGGATTATTTAGAACAGCTGGACATTGTCATTCTATGGGTCTGGATGTGATGCAACTGAGTGTGCTGAGGGAGTTGGCTGATGTGATTGTAGAGCTGCTGGCCATCATCTCTGAAAACTCACTGTGATTGGGAGAGGTCCCACATGATTGGAAATGGGCAAACATAGTGCCCATCTTTAAGAAAGGGAAGAAGGAAGATCCAGGTAACTACTCCAGGTAACTACGAACTGGTCAGCCTCAACTCAGTCCCTTGAAAAATCATGGAGCAGGTCCTCAAGGAATCCATTTCCAATGACTTTTAGGAGTAGAAGGTGATTAGGAACAGTCAGAATGGATTCATCAAGGGCAAGTCATGCCTGACCAACCTGATTGCCTTCTATTTCTGGCTGAGGCGACTTGCACATGGGGCCTCAAGAGTATGGGGTGGCATACACTCCAATATGACCCCTGCTGTGGGGCGAAGTGGCCTGGGGAGGGCTGCCAACAAAGAGGATTTACGTTTAGGTCCCAGAGTGGTGAAACAAGAGCAGCACGTGCCACCAGCACAGCTCTTTAGACACACATGCTCCCTGCACATTGGAAGAAATGCAGGGAGTGATGTCATAAAGGCACACCCAGAAATAGAGTGAGTGGGGCATTTAAACCAGCAGGAGACTACTGAGCAAGAGGAGCAATGTGGAGGCTGCTCTGAAAACCCCTGCATACAGGCTCTGATCCAAGCATGGGTTGCTGAGCCTGGCAGGGGCTGCCAGAAGGGTCCTGAGCCTCACAGAGCTGAAAGATAGAGGCTCCAAGGTTTTAGCTCAGAGAAGCTTGTTGGAGGAGGACTCAGAGGAGTCTTCAACCACACAGCAGGTGACCAGTTAAAGGAATAAGGATAACTGGAGAGCCACAGATGGCTGGAGGATCATCATGAAGTGTCACATGAGTCAGAATTCACAAAGCACCAAATAGCTGACGATGTAAGACAACAAATTTAATCTCCCTATTGCAATTTTCTTTCTTTCTTTTTGGACGTACTAAAAGGCTGATGCCAGAGCAAGGCATATATGTATACGGTGATAATTTGATTTCATTTATTTGAGTCAGTACTGATTGTGGACTATAAGGTGAATGCCTATTCATTATTATTTAATTAGCCAGACTGACATGCCTGACTTTGCCCTAATACAAGGGGGTGGCAGGACATATTATTACATACTGTTTGGATGAATACCACTTGAACTACAGTCCGGTTGGCATGTAGAAGAGGTGTAGGAGAGGCGGAGCATCTAAAAACACTCCAAAAGGGGAGAACCTTGTATTTAAAGTGACTGTCACCACCCATTACTGGAGCCTCCTTCTTTGTATAATTTTATTTTGCATATCATCGAGTTGTGGCAGAAGAACAGAAAGGGACTTCATCTCCTCCCTTTTGGTAAGGCCCCAGAGGGTCACACCTTCTGTGATGAGATGACTGGCTCTGTGGATGCAGGGAGAGCTGTGGATGTGTACCTTGACAGCATCTCACACTTCCTTGTCAGGACCCATGCCAACCTGTGCTTCAGGCAGTGGCACTGGTCAACATGGATCTGCTCATGGTGGCACACTTTTGATCTTGCGCATGCTAACTAGTGTACACCTTACAAAGTTTTGCTTTTATGACCTTTGTGATCAGCTGATTTATCCTCATATTGCAAATGGTAGCATTGCAGCAAGTGAGTCCTGCATCAAGCTTAGAACTTGTTTGAGCCTAGGGCAGGCTTTTTCAGCCTTTTCACACTGTGCGCCTCTCATCTTACCTCAATAAACTGTCAACTCCTTACACTTGCTATTAAAGTAAAAGTAAAACTGTATACATTTTAAAGATAAATATATACAATTTGCACTTGTGGTTTGAGAAGCTGATAAAGAATACTTGAACTTCAAAAGTGAAGTTATTGGAATAGTAGGGCCATGAGGATTTCTTTGATTGAGGCCTAATAACATTTTCAAAAACCCATAACACTCCTGATTGCATTTTGTGACTTCCCTGAGAGTTGCACACAACTGGTACAAAAACACTGGGTTAGATCAGATCAGGCTTATAATTCTAGGGCTCCTACCTATTCTATCTTATAAGTTCATTCCAAATACCTTTTATGGTAACATCTTTTCCTACTTTTTTCACAAGCATACTAAATATTAACTTCAGGGTTTTTTTTAAATGCTATATTATCTCAGCCTTTTGCCAGCATACATAACACTGTGATTTCATAGTTTTAGATCATAGCTTTTTTTCCCCTTGAGGCACATAACCACAGCTAATGCCCCAAGTACAACAGACCATCCAGGATTTTTACAGATTCATTTCATTTCTTAAAATGCATATAGAATAATTGCAGCACTTTTGAGCTTCAAGAATAACGAGCTGGAAGTTAGAGAAAAGAAAAATAACCTTGTCATTCTGCAAACCAAAACCAGAGATGACTTCTTAAACAAGACGTTACCATTCTTCCATAGCAAAGATGTGTTTGGTTTTTTTTCTGGCTGTTCATGCGTTTAGGATATGCTGCAGATGCATGCAATAGATGATTTTTTTACAGATTTGTAAGGGGTAGAGGAAAGGGCATTGTTACTGAAGTTAAATGCTGATGAGTTATCTTTAACATTTTTGAGCTACTTTTGGAGAGAGGCCAATCACATTTGGGGAAAATGGATGACATTTCAAAACCACTGGAATCCATCAAAATAGACCTGTCCAATTCTGAGCACAAATAGAGCATTAAGGATTCTAGTTCTGCACCAAATAAATCCAATCATACTTGCTAATAAGAAGGAACTCAGTTAGCTGCTTGCTGCAATTGACTGTAATGGAGTTATGTTTGGATCAGGTATTTGAATGCTGCTGTTGAGGCAGAGGTCATATAAGTGTACCACCTATCTGCTTTGTCAGTGACTATGAAATGAAGCAGTATTTCACATTGAATTCTAAAAATGATGATGCTTGTGTACTTCCATAGAACCTTTAAGTATCCCAAAAAGTTTGGATTTGTATTTAGATACGTATTATCCATTTGACCGATGGGCAAACTGAAACAGAAGTTGGTGATTTGTACAAGGTCACCCAACATAATAGTAGCCTCAATGAACTGGGAATAGAATCCAATAGTCCCAACTTATTCTTACCCTATTTCATCACTGGTATGCTGCTATGACTGTGTGGGTTTTGGAGTAAACATTCCTGTAAATCATATAATCTGATATAAACTGCATATCTCTATAGAACAAAAGGACACCCACCATACGTGTCATAAATTACTAACATAAGTTAGTCAAGCAGCAAAATTTGCCTCTTTTTAAAAAGCTGGTAAAAAACCCTCAAGGACACTAAAATGTAAATGAATAGATTTTTAGATAGCATAGAAAGTGAAAAATGGCATTATGCTAAATAATGTTTCCAAGTTAGCTTTCCTGAGGATTATATGACAACAACATGGAATGAAGTTCATTATATATTTATTTCAGAGATTCTCCTAGTAAAATGTAATTTTGTTCAGTTAGAAAATTAATAAAAATTAGTCCCTGAAAAATGTAACAATACATCTCTGAAACACAATTTGCACACTGCTTCCGGTCCCCCCTGCTTCCTTCTGGCCAGATGTTTTCTCTGGGTGCCAGGTGCCCGCCCAGCCAATCAACCATGGCACACTTTTATGAAGTGCACCCAGGCGGACATGGGAGCCGTTCCTGGCTTCTCCCAGCTTCGCCGCGGGTTTTTTCTTTGATCTTCGTCTGCAGCAGCTCTGGCTGCCGCGGTTTCACTTTTTCTGCTCTCCACTGCTGGTGTGGCGTCCTGCTGCCTCTCCCCGGACTCCAGTAAGTTTTCACCACACTTGACATGTACCTTTGCCTCTATTACATTACAGATTAGTAAAAGTGATTCACAAGTAAAAAAGAAAATTAATTCGAGGCTTAAATTTATTTAGATAGGAGGAGCTTCGTTCTGTAGAATTTTTTGTAATATCCTCATGACCAATTGTATCCAGTCACTTCCAGTTGTGCATTAAGTGATTCCTATGTGGTTCATTCTCTCTCCTTTTCCCAAGGAGAACATTTTGTGTGGAAGGTTGGGGGTTTCTTTGTTTGTTTTTTAATATTTCTATTCACTGGCCCAGATTTGCACTGGCGAAAACGAGGTCAAGGTCTGAGGCAGATGGTGAGGTTTTTTTATGGTCCTTCATTCCTATGAGAGAGTATTCCAGAGTCTCTAACTAGCCCTCAGGAGAGTTCTGTCCCCTGTTTGGACAAGATCTAGAAAGTTACTGACCATAGTCCTCATCTTGGTCTTCAGATTGATGACTAGAAAATGGTAATTGATTTATAAAAATCCTGTTTGTAACAATTTCTTCAAGGCCCACTGTGTCTGACACAGGGAAACAGACACACAGGCTGGGAAATTGAAGGCATGTACTACAGTGCTCCATAACATGAAATAAAGTGGCACCAAGTCACAGTGCCCAAGTGCAGAACCCTTGGGATTTCCAGCTTTGGTAGATGGACCAAATTAAGAGAAACTGGGAAAGAACCAGATTAAGATGTGTGCATGTGGTGGGTTTGTGAAACAAAGGAATACGCTAATAAGACAGAATGTGGATAGTATGATGACCACAGAGAGACCAATCAGTGATGCCCAAGAATGAAGAATCATCAGAAGGAAGAAAGAATACAAAAAGGAGGGATTTTAGAGCAGCAAAGGGTCCCCAAAAGGGGAACCCAAGGCTACCATGGATATATCATATCACCAGCCCATCTCACCCACCCCACTGGGGCTTGGCCTCCTACCTCTAGGATGCTGACATCTGACATTAGGTCCACATTCCTGGGTGGTAGCCAGAGGTGGATTTGTCTGCTGATATGAATTACAGCATCTGACAGGCAGTGTTCTGGGTGAAGAGCTTAATTGGCCACGGCCAATAAAAGCATGCGGTATACATTCCAGTTTAGTCTTTCTGCTGAGATATTATATCCAGTACTCACCATCACAGTAATTCCCTTCCCATGTCCCCAAAGAGCAAATGACCTTGCCTTTTATTATATGTATTATGATACTATCATAAACCAGACTCCATTGTGGTAGTTGCTGTGCCTACTATCCTCCTCACTCTCCTCCCAGGAGAAAGCCACTGGGATGCATTGCCTGTGCTCTACAGAGAAATAAAGGATCTGCAATTCTTGGCAAGTGGGGCAGGGGGAAGAAGCTATTTTATCATTTTCCTTTGCTACATGAAGCAATGTAAGTGCTAGCTTCAATATAGCTCTTTATCACTCGTGTCAAATACAATTGATTTACCTTCCTTTACATATTCACCTTTAAAAACAGTAAGTCTGGCACACCCTTTAAACATAATTGCCCAATTCATCTTTGGCATAACTCTCAAGTTCATGGAGTTGCATCAGAAATTAATGTGATCCAGTAAGTATGTTCATGCTAAAAAAACATATTCCCTTAACATGAAATTCTGATGTCTGTTTCACCTCTAATATTTCTACTGGACATCTACATAAATAAATTATTTATATATCTTTTTGGGAGAAATAGTTTGTTATAGCCTATCCTTGGGAACTGCATGGCATTCTGCTTATGTGTGGTCTGCCTGTCTGGAGTAACTAAAAAATACTGTATTCTTCATCTGCTCCCAGATAGATCAATATTGCCAGTGGCTAACAGAACTGAAAGTGTTAAATTTTCAAAAACATCTCATGTGCCCATAAGACTCTGTTTAATACCAAAGCCAGAGAACACTATGAACTTTAGCACTAGAGGCAGAAATGGCAGATAAGATGATGAATCCTAAGCAAATCTCTGGATCTGTGTGTGTGTGTGCGCGCGCGCATCTTTCCTGTAAGCAATATTATAATAATTTAGACATGGAAAAAGTGTTGATTTCAGTTTAAATCAGCATATCAGGACTTTTTTCTGTTAATGTATTGTGTTATACCCATAATGCTAAATAAATATTTATCAGTCATTAAAGGTAGCCGAAATATTCATTATTAATACTGTTCTGTAGAATTCCATTTTATTTAGCCAGTTATTTATGAAAGAATCCTGTTTTTTTTTCTTCTGAAGTGTTTGTTAATTGTACGTGCCAGATGCCTTCCATGAATAATTTGCAGGTTATGCCGTATTTAAAATCTCTATTCAGTTTTTGTTATTCATGTTATGTGGTCATTTGCTTAACTCTCCTGTTGTTATTGTTTGCTCCCTGCAATGAATGACTGAAGCATTATGAACAGAACAATAACTAATAATAAATAACACACTTCTGCTATGAATATTTGGACAAGAAAATATTTCTACTATATTCATGGAACTTTCAGGGTTTGCAAACATTTTCACAAATAACCTGCAGTTGGCCAAATATTGTTCATGAATCAGCAAAACATTTAACTCTCACTGAAATCAAGCATGTGATTAAATGCTTGGTTGAATTGGAGCCATTACGAACAATATGATCCCATGAATCAGAACAAACCAAACTCCATGCTTTTATTCTCAAAGGTATTCATTAATCAGGAGGTTGTGTTTAAGACAATACAACCAACGCTTTCACTTTTATATGGTGTTTTTCATCCTCAGAGCGTTCTAAAAGTAGTAATGAATCCTCAAGCAAACCTACTGATTGTTAACCCCATGTTACATATGGAATAGCTGAAGCAATGATGTACATTCTCCTCTCAGTTATTTCATTTTAACTGAATGAAGTCAAGTGGTTTGCTTCAGGACACAGTCCAGAGAGTTCTAAATGACTTGACCAGGAGCACAGTCAGAGAAAAGATTAGAAAGCAGAAGTCCCCTCTTTCCCAGTTCTTGGCCTGGAATAAACATTACTGACGTGCATTTTACACCTACAAAAGTTATTTTTGTTGCATGACGCAGGGATTGGAGAAGCAGAGTGGGGAACAAAGAGAACTCCAGACAGAACATCGGTTTCATTGGTTTTTTCTCCTTTCTTCCAGTGAAATGAAGCAGAAGCTGGATGAAGAGGGTAACAAGTGCAGCATCCTTTCCAAGCATCAGAAGTTTAATGAGCATTGTTGCATTCGCTGCTGCTCCCCTTTCACTTTTCTCATCAATAGCAAGCGGCAGTGCCAAGACTGCAAGTATAATATCTGCAAGAACTGCTGCTCCTATCAGAAGAAGGAGAAGGCTTGGATCTGCCATGTCTGCCAGCAGGCAAGGTAGGTGCATATTATGGCACTGCAAATATAGAACAACTGGACTGAAAACCTGACTTGAGCTTTCTTCCTATTGTAATAAAGAACCTCTTACCCAGTTACTAGGAATGCCAGAGAAGGTAAGAAACCCAGGGCCAAAAGAAGTAACAGCCCTGGTGGACGGAGCCAGCAACTAAAAAAGGACAGGCAGCTAATGAAACAATTAGGTGCGCCTGGTCCCTGGATGTAGAAGACCTGGTTACGTGGCCAGAGAAAGCTGAGCTTGAGTGATATAAACCCAGTCCCTGACCATGCAAGGGGCAGCCACTGCTTGCAGCAGGGAGAAGAGCTCCTGGGAGAGAGGGGTTGCTGGAGATGGACAGACAGAGGCCCAAGCCATCCAGGGGAGCTGGGTTGAGATGGTTCTGACAGATTTAGGGCCTGTGGGCAACATTTACCCGAGGGAGGGAGACTATTTGCTTTGTGAAGTAGCTAGCTTGTGTTTGTGTTCTGTTTTGAGATGGGGTTTTTGAACTTGTGGCTATAGGGG
>NW_005842957.1:424488-428951 GCF_000455745.1 Alligator sinensis | reverse complement strand
AATGCCTAGGTGGCACTCCCTTGCTATATGTGCCAGAAGCTAGCCCTAAGCCAGAGGGTTGGAGACTGGCATCATGAGACTGGAACTTTAGGAGGGAGCTGCCACAAAAGCAGAGCCAATACATGGGAGTCAAGGTCTTAACCGGGGTGGGCAATTATTTTGGGTGGAGGGCTGCTTATTGAGTTTTGGCGAGCCATCGAGGGCTGCCTGACAGGCAGCCAGGGGAAGATAAATATTAATTTTCTAATTTTTTTAGGATAGAATGGCCTGGTGGGCCACATCCGACCTGCGGGCTGCATTATGCCCTTCCCTGTCTTAAACAGTGTTCAAAGGCTAAGGTTGTAGCCAGAGAAAAAGGGGACCAAGACTGTGACAGCTGAAGCCCTGACAGTACTCAGAAGTCTATGGGAGCACTCCTTTAATGGGGAAGCACTCAAGAGACAGCACAAGGCCCCAGGTCAGGGATTGGCTTGGCTGGGCAGGAAAGATGACCAACAAGGTTACTCTTAGCCCCAGGGACTGCCTTTCCCAACAACAAGCCAAATAACAGCAAAGTTGTGGCAGGAAAGAGACTGGAGGTGAGAGAGAGCTGGAGATTGGAGGTGGCACTGGGAGAGAGCTGGCAGATGGGCTGGACCATGGAGGGGGTAAAGGGGACCAGGTGCTGGTGTGGTAGCCCCACAAAGGTACCACACTAGTTCCTCCTTCTCTTAGTAGTTTGTACTGGTGAGATGCAAGAAGCATTGCAAAAGATGAAGTACTTGAATGCCTAGAGGAGGTTGTTAGGGCTTGTTTTATGGCTAGAGTGTTATTTAGTTACTTGTTTTATTCTCAGACGATTGAGTTGAACTGAAAATTCAGCTAGTACTAATTGGACTTAGTCTGCAAAAGGAAATGCGATTCTTTAATATCTAGGTTACTAATGAGGAAGCACAGATGGTTGTAAGGCGGCCATCTATTTAACAGCAGTCACTTCAGAATAAGGTGGAGAGAGGAAAGAAGGGTGTTTGTAAGTAGGTTATCCTACTGTGATTTTGGTTGGAATGCTTTTCTAAATGACAGGTTTTATTTTGGTAGAACAACTGAAAGCTTCAAAAATAATGGCATGAGCAATATCATAATTTTCATAGTCAAGATCAGTTCAGAAAATGCTCCCAAACTTTGTTTGCAGATGGACTCCAATGGAAAACTTTTCAACCACTCCAAAAACAAGTTAAAGAAAGGCAAAACAAATTTAAACAAAAGACTCACACCAGCATAAACATGCTCTTTGAGAGCTGTCATACTCTTTGTAGACACTTAATTCCTTATAGCTGCATTGCAGGCCATGGACAAGGCATTCATTTCTAGTGGTAAGTATTTGTGTCAAATCCTTACTGTAACACACTACATTACTGCTAAAAACATAGTCTGGGAGTTTGAGTGTACTGGCTGGAGAACTACACGGATGAGTTCTCTAAGTCAGAGAGTACTAGACAGCTGTGCTTAGGGGATTGACAGCTTGTTCTCTCCTCTGCCTAGGAAAAGGGCATGCTATCAGTGGGCAGCTTCACAGGCAGAGGTGCAGGGAAGTAGGACCAGGGAGAGTTTACCTGACCCTGGTACCTGGTCTGCCAACTTTGAAATCACCATGTGTATGGCAGTTTAAAAGCCCGCAGGCCAGATACTGGGGTTGGGGAAGCTCTCCTGGCCTGTTTTCCCCATACTTTCAGTTTAAAATTCTTCCCTTGACAGTGACCAGGTTCCCTACCTTGCTGACTTTTACATTGCAGATAATGCCACGTGCTGAAGGAGCCAGGAAGCAGGCTGGAGAGAGCCTCCCCGCCCCAATTCCTGGCCCTGCTAACTATTAAATTGCTGCATGTGCAGCCCAGCTCCTTGAACCTTACTGTGGCAATGCAGCTGTCTCCCTGCACCAACAAATACACCCCTCTAGGTTGAACAGGAAGAATGAGGTGGGGGGAGGGCAAATAGGGGCAGGAAATTCTCCCTGGTGGCAACCTTCCTGAAAGCTGGCTGGCAGGAAGAGGATAATTTTCCAAGGTAGGGTCCCCACAGGGCTTTCTGACAACTTGCCACTTAGTGGCCTATCAGGAAACCAGTGCTCGCTCTCTCCCTTGCAGTGAGGGATGAAGAACAGGACTGTCAGACACTGGGCATCTCTCTGTCCCAAGAGAGCTATATGGCCATTCAAGTAAGATCAGGAGGAGGGAGATCTTCCTGGTAGGTATCTGATCTAACTTCTAGCAGAAGAGCTGGTCCTCTTCCACAAGAAAATTGAAGGGTTGTACACTCCTTTTTTGTACTGAGAGAAAGGCGTTTTTCTAGGAACAAATGTAATGGTTTCAGTGACGGCAGCTTGGCCAATACAACCAATATGCCTGACAGGGTAGCTACAAAATCTCAGTCCTCCTCTCTGTTGGGGAGAAGAGAATAAAAGAGGCAATACCAATCCCTTTCCAAGAATGCAGTTTGTTCTTCTCCAGGAAATAACATCATCTTGCTTGCCACAACTTCCAACTTTTAAAGTCTTCCCTGTTCATGAGAGCAGTTGTTAACACAGTCCTTTTAACTGTTTAGTAGGCCATGGCTGTTAGCCACCCTCCCCAAGCTTGGCAAATAAGGAATTCCTTGAAGGTTGTGTTATACTTCTCTGCCTGCTGAAGAGGTTTTACACGTCTTTCACTGTTTAGCTGAGGACGAGGTAAGTTCACCTCTCATGGGGCCCCTGAGAATCCCATACCAAATGGAACAAATTAAAATATTATTGTAGTGTTTACTGTTTGGGCACCTTGTGAAGGTGTGTGTAGTCTGGCAGCAGCACTATCTGTGGTGATACCAAATGGGAACCATATAGGGAATCCATGTTCTCTTTTCTTTCTTTCTGTTTTGAGAAAACCTCTGCACTGTTCTCCAAACTCCCTCTGTGCACTAGTTCAGGGCATGTTTTCTGCGGTCCCAGATCTTTCCAAGGTGTTTGGAGATGTCCATGTGCTGCAGGGTAACTAGCCATAGTAACAATGCAGTATTTACTAGTCTTGCTGCTTATGAGTTACATTCTCTATCAAGAACATAAATGAATCCACAAAGATTCTTGGGCAATTTGTAACATCTGATTTTCATTAAAAAAGCAAAACAGGACTGTTTTCTGCACTGATCCCTATAATCTTTGCAGATCAGATTGCTGCAACAAATTACTGCCCTTCTTGCAAAATATTCATCTTTAACGTACTTTTGTTACTTATTATTAACTATACATCTGAAAGAAGCAATTGAATCCAGAGAAGTCTAGGAATTGATCATTCATACGGACATGGAGATAGCAAGACTTGTGTACCATAGTATAGTTAAACACAGAGACTGCAATTTTTATTTAAAACTTAATTATCCAACTTGGGTAACAACCCCAAACTATCCAAGAGGTTTATTCCTATGTGACCTCATTGGTACTTGGGTGAGCCTTCTTCTCGCCTTTGAGTGTACCTTAGACCCTGACTGGAAGCCAGAGCTGCTGCTTGCTGAACTTCATGAAGTGAGAGCAACTGCTGGTTAAATAGAGCCTAGAATTACAAGTTGTCTCTGAAGCAAACTCTAGCTTCCTTTTCCCTTCCAAGAGCCTACATGCAAGAGGAAATTGCTTGGACCAGTTAGTCCCTCTGGTGCTCACTGGCAGGAGCTGGTAAGAGGCTCTAGTGTCCAGCATGCAGTACTTCCCTCCCTCTCCCCCTATCTCCTCCACCACTTCACAACACAAAAAAACATGGGCAGGAGGGAAGGAAGCAGCTGATGGCAAGCTACAGGGAGAAGTAGAAGGAGCCTTAATGAGGAACACTACTAGCCATCGTTAAGGACTCATCTGCTGAGTTCTGTCTACCAGGGTAAATTATTGCTCAAAGCTTCTCACCAGATAGTGAAGTGAGCATTTATAGTTGTATTGTTTTTAAACAGAACAAGATAAATTTCATGGCCAGTTTATGCTTTTTTAAATCTGTAATGAGTTAGGCCAGAGTCTGCTGCCATTCACAAGGCAACTCCCTTGATTTCAATCAGAATAAAATCTACTGGGCTTGATTCCTCCCATTTATATCAGCCTAATGCAGGAGTAATGACAGTGAATTTGACTGAGATCAAATCAGACCCATAGTTTTCCACCTCAAATAAATCACTTCTAATAATAATACTTATGGCAGTGTCAGCTATTCACCACCTTGCAAATATAATTGGCTAATTTTCCCCCTTTATGTTGGCAGTTACAATCCTGAATGTTAATATCCTGTAAGTATGTGAAATACTCAGAAGCACTCTTTAAAATGTGGATGTTGTGGTTATGAAGCAAATATATGTACTGACCAACACCAACATATCTCTTTCTGAACTGCAGCAAAGGTAATTTTCACATGAGGTATATTTAGGCTACTATGGTAACCTGTCAGGTAAAATTGTTCTTTAATAGATACTAAATT
>NW_005842957.1:401281-424478 GCF_000455745.1 Alligator sinensis | reverse complement strand
CTTTCCCTCATCCCTTTTCACCATCAGCCATTGCAAACTGGTAATCTGTGATCATCTACTGTGGTTTAACATTATGTTCAATGGTTTTTAAAAGTATAGGGGAAACAAAGGCAATTCTATACTTCCTAGCCTCATATATTTTTAATACATCCCCATCATTTTATTGTTATAGAATATCTTAATATAAAATACATACTTTTATTACAGAACAATAATCAACATAAATAATTCAACTGACTATTTCCTGATCAACTATTATTGAGGAGGAATATAAAATGGATTTAACAATTAATAGTATTAATGTAACCTGGGTGGTACGCCAAGAGGTACCATCTCTCCAATTGAAGAGATCAGAGCAGGTACACAAGCACTGTGGGAGGTGTAGAGACCCTCCTCCCTCTATAGAACAGAGCAAGATCACTAATGGGGACTTAACCATATCTTCTGTTTAATCTAAATCTAGTTTCTTCCCTTAGAAGGTACTTTGACTGTTTAGGAAAGGAGAAGGTATGCTGAGTGGTGCAGGTAAGTTATAGTGTAGTTACAATAAAAATTCAGCAAAACATAAGTCTCATTTGTTAACAGCTAAAGAAAATAGGAATGGGATACTGCTTTATTCCAAATGCATATACCATAGAATCTACCTGGTTACAAACCTGAACCTAGAGCTAAATTATCTTGCTTTTGTCAAAATCTATTTTTGCCAGATCAACATTTTATTCCACATAGAATAAAAATCAAGTTTTGTATAGGAATTGCATTTTTGGCCTGTATTTTGGGTGTTTTTTGGAAAAGGGGTTGTATTCAGTCTGGAGAGAATCAAGCAATGTCATGAATTCCCTGAGATGTTTCATTTGTGAAACAGTAGTGATGAAATGTCCAACATTCACCAAATCATAGCTAATGAACAGACCAGATCCAAGCTCATTTTTCTGCTGTGCCAAATGGAAACAGACGAATAAGAATTATTTTAATCTAAGCAGCTAAAAAGATGCAATGACAACCTCAATAATGTGCTATTTAGCCTGGCCTCTATGTAAAGTTGACAGCTTTACATAGAGTAAAGCGGGGACACTGCTTTACTCTATGTAAAGTGCGGGGACACTGAATACACTATATGCTGCAGCTGCTGGAGCATGCTAATTAAGAGTAACTCCACTGCTACAGTCACTAGCTCCAAGTAACTTTCTGGGCCCAATTCAGTGTGATGGTTTTGACCTACAAGGCCCTAAACAGTCTGGGCCTTAAGGGACTGCCTTCTCCCTACGCCCTATCACAATACCTAGGTCAGCTGAGAGCAGAATCCTGCAACTACCATTACTATGCCAAGTCTACTTGGCAAAAACGTGTGAAGTCATTCTTAGCAGTTGCTTCTCAGCTCTGAGGCCCACAAAGCCCCAGCTGCGACATCTTTCAGAAATTCTGTCAGACCTATTTGTGCTGGTGTTTAGTTAACAAAGCTAGGCTGAGATATGCTTTATCATCTGTTTTAAGATGATATTCTAGTTCCCTTTGAAGCTGTTTAATTTTCTTGTCCATCTATTTTTTTTACAAGTTAAGTTTGTCCTTTTACTATAACACACCCTGAGCCTTTGTTAGGAACAGTGGCACATAAATCAAATAAGAACAAGGAATCATGCACAGAACCTGAAGTTTTTGATGAAACTAGACTACAAACCAACAAAAGACGCAGGCATGATTTTGTTTTAAAACATGATTATTGATATTGATATTTTAAAATGTAAAATGCCCTGAGTTTCCTACAGCTGTTTGTTTGATGAAACATCTATTGGTAGAGTGTAGGGTGTCATCCTTGGTTAGAATAGCTTTGCCTTCAAGAGTCCCAAGCTATTTTTGATGAAGCAGCAGAGGAAACAGTAGTGGGTTTTGAATTAAGACTCACTGTTGGTTAGGCCTTATCTAGAATATATTGTGTAGTAAGTTGCATGGTATTTCTGAATAATCTTCAGTCTTACAATGGAGGAAAATAAAGGGGACAGAGCTAAGTTCTATCTAAAAACCAACGCACATATAGAACGTCCTTATAGTCTCTTCTCTGAAAGGCTAATCATATTGAATGAAAAACAATGGACACAGGATATGAAATAAGTAATGTTCTATCAAAATGAACTGCTTATCTTTTGTGCAGTACTAAGCCTCTACTGAAAAGTATTTCAATGGTGTATTGTAGGCATTTGCTAACCCTTTGTTTAGCAGCCACAAGTAAATACAAATTTAGAAAAAACAGTGCATTCAGGTACTGAGTAGCCTGTGAGTTTGGTGCATGATAAGAGATCCTGTATGGGCTTCATCTGTAATAACAGAATGAAATGTAACCCCCATAGCCTCAGAGGTGAGGTTCTATATAGACTAAAAGGAAAAAAAAATGGTAGCAGGACTCCTTTAAGGGTTCCTTCCCTCAGGGGTTGAAAGAGGAGTTAGGATGTTGGGAAGGCAGAGCCTTCTACTAAGAAGCTGGAAGATGCCAGATGAGAAAGTGGGCAGGCCACTGGAGCTCAGCCACACCTGGGTTAGTGTACCCTCTCCCTCTAGCATGGGGTTCCCCTATAATGCTGGGCAAACCAGAACTGAGAGTGATCTTAGGGGACCTAAAGAGCAGGGCTGGGGTCTTAATGTGTGTCGTAGTAAGTAGACAGCCCTCTTTCCTCAACCCCTTAGTCCTCGTACATATCAGAGCAATCTTGTGGGGCCGCTTATGGAAGAATCAGGTCTGATGGCAGACTTCCACCAATTGTTAATTGTTAAGGAATCAGAACACAGAATAGAAAATAACTGGCTGGGTAGTGGCATTTCTCAGAGGGGTCTAGGGGTTTTGGTGGATCAACACGAGTCAGCAATGTAATGCAGTCACTAAAAAAATTGGGATGCCTTAACAGGAGTTTTTAAGTATAAGACCTGAGAGGAGATAGTATGACTACTCACTGCTGGTTAGGCTTTATCTAGAGTACAGTTCTTTATCTAGAGTGCTGTTCTGGGATTCATGTTTTAAGGAGGTTGTAGGGAAGTTAGAAACAGGTGACCAAAATGATAAAGGAGTTGGAAGGGAAGCCATACGAGGAACAGTTGAGAGAACTAGGCATATTATCTTGGCGTAAAGGTAATTAAGGGGGTACATGATAGCAGTCTTCAAATATCTGAATGGCTGCCATAAAGAAGAGGGAGAACAATTGTTTTCCCTTGCTCCAGAGGGCAGGATGGGGAAACAATGGCTTCAAATTGCAGCACAGTAAATCTAGATTAGATATCAGGAAGAACCTTTTTTTTCTTACTGTTAGAATAGTAGCACAGTGAAATATAAACTGCTTAGGGACATTGTGGAATCTCTTTTATAGGAGGTTTTCAAGAGGAGGTTGGATAAGCATTGGGCAGGGATGATTTAGAAGTAGCATTCGTGAATTTGTGAAAGGGGTTGGACAAGATGACCCTTGAGGTCTCTTTCAACCCTATGATCCTGTGAAGAAGTAATTGTGACCTCTAGAGTTGTTGCCACCTCATTCCCATGTGACAGTTGTCAATAAAGTTGTAGCCTAACTAAACTACATCTCTCGCATCATATCTTTCTCCCCATGTGTCCAGGATAATGGATATATTGTTAATCTTCACAGTTGTGAGCAATGCATGTAAACTGGTATATTCTGACATGCCATTGGCTGAAGTGACTTCTTTATTGGGAAACTGCTGCTGGAAAATGATCACATTTAAACTCCTAAAAACAAAAACACAATCAGATAAACATAAGATGTCAGTCCTGCTTTCCTTAAGTAGAAGTTTTGTCAAGTTCTTTTATTTTCAATGGAAAAGAAAAGAAAGATATTCTAAAAACCTTCTAGTGTTTTGCTCAATGGGCCTCTTCTTAGAGCTATGAACATCTGACTCCTGCTGATACTTTGCCTCAACAATTGCCAGTCTTCGGCCACTAATCAGGATGCATTTCCCAGGATTTTTGCCCTCCTCATAACTTCCTCACCCATCTCAATGAAGAGGCAGCACAGAAAAAAATAATAGCAGTGTCTCTTTTGAAAATGAGAAGCATCAGCAAGCCAATACTTTATTTGTAGTTTAGTCATTTGACTGCTTTGAATTGCATTCTTTCCGTCTTTTCCCCTGACCTCATCCTTGCAGGCATCAAAATGGTCAGCCAAAACTTAGGATGCTGCTAAGCAATGCTAACAGTAGTTATTCATTGGCTCAGCAAGAAATCAGTCCCTGATGAGTTTCAGTTTGGTAGGAGAAAATCTATAGTTGCTTTTCAAAAATACTGTTATTTTTTAAACTGTGGTTAGGTCAGCACTTTTCACACAAGCTCCATCCCCCTGTTCATTGGTTTGTAACTCAGGTCATAAATATTTGTGGTAGGCTATTGGCCTGAAACTCGACATGTGTTATTTTCTACTGAATTAATTTTTAATGTTATTGCCGTTGTAACCCATATTATTGACTAAATTGCACAGAGAAGTGTGGAACTGTGTAGGAAAGATTGTCTTATGAAGTACAGTCTCTATTCAGATTGTTGGAGCCAGGAAGGGTATGACAGGGGATAGATCACTCTGATATACCCTGTTTGAATGCTGTCTGGAAAAGTTGTGGTTCTCAAACTTCCAGCCCTATGAGACAGATGAGTGGTGTGGGGCTGGTCCACCAACTGGATCTTGCAGGCAGGTCAGTTCATGGGCCTTATCCAGCATGGGGCCAAGTGCAATCTGGCACATTGCATCTGGCCACAGAGTGACCCTGCATGCTGGCCCAGCCCTGTGTGTTGGATCCAGCCATAGATCAATCCTGTGCACTGGATCCATTTGTGAAGTGACTCCACGTGCTGGCCTGACCCTTCATGCTGGATCTGGCTGTGGCTGGGTTATCCAGATTGCTTGGCTCCCAATGGGTCTGAACATTTGGCAGCAGGGGACCATTAATGGCCATCACTCCGTAAGCCACGACAATTATTCCTGCCATTGCTCCCCTGCTGCTGAATTTCCAATCTGTGGGGAGCCTGGTGGGCCAGAGGTTGGACACCACTGCTCTGAAGCATACACTTCTGCTGCTGTCAGGCAGGATAGTGTGCTAGATGGACCCTTGGGCTGATCCAGTATGGTGTTTCATATGTTCTTATGTAGGTGTTTTAGTGAATGGTGCAGAACAGCTTCAATTAAGATGCCACAGCATGCTTTTTGTGGTGCACTACCCCTACCTTGTATATTCATGCAAAAGAAGAGAGCCAGATCCATGGCCTCACCTTAATTCCTGTCCCCTTTAAGTGATTTATCCTTCCCATCTCATCACCAATAGACTATATAATTTTTTCTGTTGTAATATATGCAAGAGTTAAGTGAAGTTCACCCAGCTCATGTGATTTTAAAAAATAATAAATGCTAGGTCTTCTGTATTTGCTTTCTGTGTTTTGAGCTTTAAGGATAGATTTGGGTCAAGTTGTCAGATATTTCTCTGCAACAATAGAACTAAAACCCTCTATTTTACAAAAGGCATGAACACATGAAGGTTACCTGTTTACCTAATTCCAAGTTCTGGGGCTCAGAAAAACACTCCAAATAACACAAGACTTACTATAAAACGACACAAGTTGGCAATTACTATGACTGTCATTACTTTGTTTTTTATATCAACTTGCATGCTTCTTCAGAACTTTGTCCACTGTGACACAGTGTCCACTGTGTCTGTTTACAGGTAAATGAAATTGTTTTTCAGAGTACAATGAAAACTGATCTAAATGGTAGAGGAATTTGAATTACTTTTCAAATCCTAGAGTAATATGAATTCCTAGAGGCGTTGTGCTAGTATAATAAATATGTCAAATCTTTTGAATGATTATTTTACCTTAATAAATAATAACTTAGTAAAGAAATATAATACAAGATGTAGTCTTCAGAAAACATGCCAGTTGTAAACTTGTCTTTAATTTATACATTTTCCATTTGTAACTTGATAATTTTACTAGAGAGCCTTGTTTCATGGGTATAAATCCTCATTAATTTAGAACTGTCCTCAAAGTAATTGAATAGGATATCAAAATCCTTTAAATCTAATCAGTCATTCACAATGAGACGCGCATTCTCCAAATAAGAGGTGTGATTAGAAGGCACATAACTAAATGAATAGTGTGTATTTTACATACATCCTCCCCTATTGGAATTTCATAACTGATACCTGTTTACTTACTGTTTAGAATGCTATAGATTATCTTCAGCCTAAATTAAATTTCTTTAGTTGTCCCATCCTCTGAGTTAATGCTTGGGAATCTAATCATATTTTTAACTATATTAAAGATATTTTGCCCTTACCAATGTAGGGTGAAATAAAAAAAAATCCTAAGTAATATAAGCTTCTAACAGCCACGGTCCCATAAAGCCTCCCCCCTCTTTCTGCTCTAAGCTGATCTTAGCACAGAAGAGTTTATGGTCTTTTATTTATTGTTGCCAAAGATTGAACCATGGAGTAGACATCTGTTTTATATAAATGTATTGTAATCTTCAGAAGCAATAGAGTTGATGCATTGAAGATTTCAGCAGAGAGAAAATACATGAGTCTGCACCTGAAATATGCAACATTTGCAGAAACAAAACTGGGCTAAAATAAACACAAGAATAGCACATTTGTTTTTCTAAAAACAATGGGAACATCCCAAATTCGATGGAAATTGAGCTTAATTCTCTCATCTTGGTTGATATATTTCTTTGTATAATATAGGATAATTACATGGCTGGAATTATCGTGTGTCTGGATAGTTCCCCAAGAGAATTATGGAACCCCTGCTTTCACTTTTTATTGAATGCATGTCTTAAATGTTTCTTTTTGTGCCTATAGTGGAATTTTTTCTCTTATATTCCACATCTTTTCTTGACAAAAGAATGTCAGATACATTATGTTCCAACTACATGTCAGTTTATTTAAACATGGCATTTTTTCAGTTGTTTGACTAGGTCTGTCACATTCCTAGTTAGTTTCCCCTTTCTCTACCATAGACTTATGTTGGATATTCAGGTGGTTGCCCCATCTGGACTCCTCTATAATAGCAGTCTGTGTAGTCTCCCTGCTGAGCCTAGAACTACCGCTGAGAAATAAGCCCAGTTCAGTTACTCCTGACATATGCCCAGACCTGGGAATTAGGAGGCATAGGTGACATAGAAGGGACCTGAGTTTACAACCCCAAGACAACTTTAAGGCTTTCTGAGTAGGCTTCAGGCATTGCTTCTTTGGTTAACGTTCTGGTCATAGATTCCCTGTCTGGCTACAGTTTCATCATCCGTCCTCTTCCAAAAAATCCTTCCCAGTGCATTATACTAATAAGTACTCCACAGTTTAAAACATTGTGGAGATACTTTCTAGTTGAAGTCAGTAAGACACAGACTTTCTCCAAGTACTTTTTAATTTTAGAGGGCCCAAGTGATATACAGATACATGAAAAATAAGAAACATTCACAAAATAAGAAATATTCACAATGTCCTGCCTTGGCTTCCTTACTCATGCCTATTCTTTGAGCTTTTGTCAGGACTCTTTCAGTTCCAGGTCCTCTTTTCTGGGCTTTACTCCTCCAGCTAAAAGACCCACTTCCTCCTGGTAGCACAAAGCCCATTCAGTTATTAATAGCCCTTAAAGACCATTTTATTAAGCGGTAAATACTAGGGCTGTGTGAAGCTTCGGTCCACAGTTCAATTCAGAGAATATTCGGCCTGATTCGTAGGCCAAATCTCCGAATCGAATCAGGAGAAGACAAAAAACCACTGAATCGATTCAGAGGCTCTGAATTAGTTCAGAAGAGATTTGGAGATTTGGAAGGCAGTCTTTCAGAGGAACAGAAACTGAGAAGAGGGAGGGGGATCAGGGGGGAAAGACTGACATCTCTAGCTGGCCAGTGGCTGTGATCTTTCCTTGAGTCCTCTTCCAGTCACAGTGCTCTGGGGGAGAGACATAGAAACAGCATATAAGCCTCTGTCTGCAGGCTTTTTGCACCTTTTGTGAGCTGTTTCTGCCTGAGCAACAGCATAAGGTTCTGGACTGGCTTGGCTTCCAACCTCATCAGCCTCCTGCTACTTTTTGTTCTTAGAAAGGATTGGATATAGCTTACTAACTAGAACCCCTCTACTTATCCTTATCCAATCCATTTCTTTCAATTTATATTTGTTCTTGGGGGTTCTTTCCAACACTTTTTAAAAAGAAAGCTGTGTTTCCCTGGCAGTGTGCTCCATCACTGTGCAGGGAAGCACATACATTACACACACTCTCACACATACATCATAGAAGAATAAGTCAGATATTATAACAACACAGAAGAAGTCAGACATTCATAGAAGAGGAGGAGATTATATATAGTTATTAATATTATTAGTTATAGTTACATACAGACTAAAAATAACACAAAAGTCAGATAGATTCAGGTTAGCACAACACAGAAGTCAGAGAGTCGAAGGACAAGGAGATATTATTTTAGGTACACACACAACAGTAAACACAACACAGAAGAAGAAGTCAGACACAGTCATACATCAGAGGAGAAGAAGAAGAAGAAGACATATATTATTAATTAGTTACACACACACACACACACACACACACACACACTTGCCAGGACAGGAAAGATTAATATGAAGCATGCTGGAAAGGCAGGTGCCAGGTCTTCTGGCACGGGAGGGAGAGGGGGTAGGGGGAGAGCTAGAGCTGCAAATCCCACCCCACCACCACCACCCCAGACATAGATGCATCCTCTTTCCTGGCAGCTATGAGTCTTCTGCTGCCAGTGGAAGCAAGGAGGTGGGAGCACCACCTTCCCTAACTCCAGATATAGGCACCAGCAGCAGGATGAGACTCTCCTCTACCACAATGACGTCTTGCAGCATGAGTCTCCCACTGCCAGAGGCAGAGCTAGAGCTGGAGCTGGACTCAGGGGACCTCAGTGCCCTAGCTGAAAAAATTCTGGGGCTGAGGGGGAATCTGAGTTTGTTCTCCACACCCCTCAAAGTTCCCCTAGACCCAGGTCTTCTTGTCAGGAAGACACCTTGGAGGAGGTTGTGGAGGCAAGTGGCTCAGCTGAGTCATCTCCTGTTGTTGTGCCTCAGCCTGCTGAGGAGGGCAATTAGGCAGGATCCCCACCTTCAATCCAGAATTGGGGGAGTAATGTAGTGTGGGATCATTTTGAGGTTGCAGATGATCCCAAGTATACTATCTGCCAGCACTGCCAAAGGCAGATCAGCCAGGGCAAGGTGGTGAAACACTTCACCACCATCAGAGGAGGCAGCACCCCCTTGCCCTTGTTCCTTCTCAGCTTGGCATCAGTGGGAGCATGCCGAAAGGCAAGTCCGCCGCTCGCTTCAAAGCCACCATTCCCCCAAAGCAGAGGCAGGCCACCCTGGAGCAGTGGGGGAAAGCTGCAGACAAAGTGGGGCACATTGCAAGGGTGAGCGAGATAACCCAGAACATTGGGGAGATGCTTGCTTTGTATGGCCTGCTCTTCTCCTTAGTTTTGCCGCCAGGGTTCAGGCAGCTCATGGCACTCATGGCCCCATCTTACCAAGTGCCTGCATGCACCACCTTAGCAGGACGGTGGTGTCCTCCCTGTATGAGGCATGCAGGGAGTACTTGGGGGAGGAGATGCACAAGGCAGAGCTGCAGGTAGCCTTGTACTTCACCTCCAACCTCTGGAGCAGCTGGGGTGGAGATCACACCTACGTCTCCCTCACAGGGCACTGGTGTGATCAGTTAGGCTGCCAGCAGGCTCACCTCCAAGCTGAGGTGATGGATGAGTTCCACATGGCAAGGGAGATCATGGTGGCCGTGAACTGCATGGTACAGGGGTGGCTTGTTGGGCAAGGCGAGCTCACCCGCGGGTTCATGGTCACCTACAGTAAGTCAAGGATATCCGTGATGCCAACAAAGTTGGCATCTGCTGTATGGCACACAAGCTGCACATCATAGTCAGGGATGCCTTGGAGGGGTACAGGGCTGCTGGTGATGGCACTGTCACTACCACCCAGCTGATTCCAAAATGCAGGAAGGTGGCAGGCTACTTCCACTACATCATCAAGGCAAGCAAGATGCTGTGGGAGAAACAGGCAGACCTGAGCATCCCACAGCACAAAATCATGCAGAATGTGGAGACTCAGTGGAACTCCACATACAAGATGCTGGAAAGGCTGGTTAAGCAACACAAGGCCATCCATGGGGTAGCCTTGTTTGGGGAGACTGGGATCAGTGGTCCCATTAACAGAGCTGAGTGGGATACCATCTCCCAGAACTTGGTGGTCCTCAAGCCTTCCTTGAGGCCACCGAGACCCTCAGCACTGGCGACGCCCTCCTTAGCCAGGTGAAAGAACTTGAGAACCAAATGGAGAAGTTCTTAGGGATCAATGTTCCTGGCTGGGGCAGGCCACTGTCACTAGATGTGCAGGCACTGGTGAAGCAGCTGAAGGAGGGCATCAGGAAATGGCTGGATTCATTGTGGTCCAGTATGGTCCACATGCTGGTGGGCATGTGCGACATGAGGTTAAGGTGAGCATGTGCACTGGCAGCACCAAAACCCTTGATCACTGGACGCAGGTGCTGGTGAACAGAGTCAGGGAGACAGAAAGGCAGAGGCGAGGGAATGTGAAAGAGGGGGATTCACTTTCCCATGCCAGCACTCCTAGCACTAGCCAGTATCCTCCACAACAGCTGCTGCCAATGAATCCTGGTTTGGTGGAGCAGCTGGTGTTCCTGAAGGTGACCCGCCCACTCCTGGGGTTCCCCAAGCTCCACCTGCAGATGGAGTGAGTGCCACCCTCCTCATTCTGTCTGCACCTATTTCCGTTTTATTTTTTAAAACCACTTAATGCCCTGCTCTCAGAGCTGGAGGTGGCACTCACTGCATCACCAGCCAGGAGGGGAAGAACATGTTGAGCTTCAATGCCAGGATGAACTTGGAGGTATTGGCTGGGGCTATGGGGAAGGAGGAGGCCTCAGGTCCTGGGCATGACCACTGAAACTGCACTCTGGCAAGTGGGCTCAGCTTAGCTGCCTGGGATGCCAGCTTTTGGGTTGAAAAACCCTTTGTCAGGCTGAGGAAGCACTTGCAGTTGGTGTGGCTGTGTGCTGTTCCTGGATGGAAGAAATAATAAAGAAGCCAGAGGCTGGCATGCAAAGCAGGCAAGGAAGCCAGTCAGTGAAAATGGAAATGGAGGCATCAGGAGGTGAGGGACAGGTGCGGGGTGGGGGGGCAGGCAAGGAGGGGGACTGCATGCCAGCTGCTGGCTTCTTTACTTTCCCTTCTATCCAGGAACAGCACACAGCCACACCAACTGCAAGTGCTTCCTCAGCCTGACAAAGGGTTTTTCAACCTGAAAGCTTGCTAAGATATATTTCTCTAACTATTCAGTTGGTCTACTGAAAGATACCGGATTGACCCAAAGGACCTTGTCTGCCACTGCCATGTCCTTAGACCAACACCCCTAGCACCTGACCGGAAGGACTCAGGGCCATGGGCACAACTATGCCCCAGGGCTGGGCCTGTCAGGGAGAGTTTTCTGGCAGCTGCTGGAGAAGAAGCTTCTACAGGAAAGAAAAGAAAGCCTCTAGCTTGTGACAGTTTGGCTGCCTGAAATGCTAGTGCTACCGTGCTGTAGTGCACTGCTTATCTGTTGTTGTTTAAAGTGGTGGACCAGGATGAGGCTGTAGGGGAGGAGGAGGCCTCATTGTGGCCCACTGCCATGTCGTATAGAGGCCCTAGCGCTAGTGAGGGTGCACATTAACACACAGACAGTGTCACCCATGTCAAGAGTTTTGCTTGTCAGCAGCCTGAGGTGCAGTTTTCCAGAAACTCCTGCACCTATCTCCTTGAAACCTGGCAGATTTCATTGCCTCAGTAGGGGCTAGCATGCCTGCAGTTTTCACCCTGCTGTGCCTTAACACACACAAATGACACATGTTTTGCTTGTCAGCAGCTTGAGGTGCAGTTTCCCAGAAACCCCTGCACTGATCTTGAAACTTGGCAGGCCTCACACCCTCAGAAGGGGCTACTATCTCTGCTGTTTTCCTCCAAATCTGCCTTAACACATATGACACAAGTTTTGCTTTCAAGACTTTGAGGTGTAGTTTCCCAGGAAGCGCTGCACCTATCTCCTAGGCAGGCTTCATGCCTTCAGAAGGGGCTACCATCCCTGCAATTGTTATCCGAATCAGCCAAAAAATGACAAAGTTATAGGTATTTCAGTGATTCCCCATTATAGTCTATGGCCAAATTTCTCCAAATCGGTGCTGAATCTTCCGAAGCCGATTCAGCTGAATCAGTTCAGGACAGTGATCTGAATCTATGAATCAAATCACTGTCCTCCGAATCGGCCGAATCTGAATTGAATACTTCCCTACTCGCACAGGCCTAGTAGATACTGAGATATCACCCACAATCTCCTTAATACAAGAAGTATGATATAAGACTACAGGAAAAGACAGCCATATGGCATAACATACAGAGAGTTCATAAGACTCAATCTAGGATTCTAGTGGTACATACACAGATCCCACAAACTGTCACAATATCTATTTTAGTTTAGTTTTGCTGGCAAGGAAAAAACTCTTTCTGTGGGGTTTTTTATGTCTGTATAGCCAATAGCTATTTTCTCAGTCTATAATTATTTTTTGGACTCAGTCTAGAATTATTTATTTATTTATTTATTTTTCTCAGTCTAGAATACATTTTTTGTGGTACTTACTGTGGTATGTGATTGTAGCATGATGAGGTTCTGATCAGATTATAACAATTCATAGTACAAATGTTATTATCTGAATAGATTTGGTATTTAAAAGTAAACACAGGGATTTTTTTAAAAAGCATATGTACTCCAGTGTGAGATGTGGACAGCTTTTCAAGGTTTCATGTGCTTGCAATACATGCTGTATATATATTTGACCTCGATCAATCAGCACCATTGCTAACATTGTTGTCTAAGTATTGCAGCAGTTTGGAGCAGTTGGGTAAGTTTGCAACACAAAACAGAAGTCTGCAAATATTAAGCAGGCACATTCCCATCCAAGTTAGTGGAAATGTTGCCTGAATAAGGCCAGTAGAAACATTATAAATTATGCCCCTATCTGCAACTGATTCTGTATGGAGTATCCTACCTTGACAGGAGTGGGGCTCTGTGTGGGTCCCCAGAACCCCAGTAAAGATTATGGGGGTCAGTCTACACAGGATGTATCTTCACTCCACAGTTAACACAAACTTTTACTCAAGTTTTATCTCTTTGCCCTTAACACCCACAGACTCTTTAGGCTTAAGCTAATTTACCTGACTGGCTGTAAATTGGAGCTCACACTCATAACTCATTCTAGAATTTACCTACTTTGCATGTATGATGTCTATAAAAATCTTTGAGGGATGATAGTTCTCTATTAATCTTCTAACACTTCCTTATGGTTGGATAAGATGTCCTGCCATTGGTACAATTGACTGGGAAAAATTGGTAGAGTCTTTGAGCAAGAAGAACTATGGGATATGCCCCCAGGCACAGACACAGACAAGGGTAAAGACAAGGAGATCACAGATCCAGTTAGAATTCTTCTATATGGATGCATTCACCTGTGCTGGGCTAATCCCAGTGCTCAGACCAGGTGCCAGTCAGTTGGGTTAATTCTGAAGTAGTGGCTTCCTTTACAGTCAATTGTAGGATTGCTTGTAACTTGTTTTGATACATAGTATAAGTAAGCTCTGAAGTATATTTTGGTGCTTCAGCTTGTTGATCTGTACAGAAGAAAATACCCTGTACATTTTAGGTTGCAGTCTGAGGTCAAACTAACAAATTATATAATGCTTGCAAACTCTCTTTCAAATGCATTTCAGCTAGAACTGGATACAGTCTCATAAGTCTCAATTTACCATCTTGCAAAATGGGGATGATAGCACTTCTTTTCTCTGTCTTGTCTCTCTATTCTGACAGGGGAATGACTTCTCTCTGATGTATAGACCCCAACACAGTAGGGCCCAGTATTGGTTGGGGCTTTTAAGTGTAATACCGATGTTAATAACAACCTTCTATGATATATTTAAAATATGCCATATCAGAGCATAACAGTTCAACAAGATTATTACATTTCCACATTTTAATGAAAAAAATGTTAAATTTGGTTAAGTCCTGTGATAGTATTTGAAGAATTGATCAGTACTAGTATCACTGGATCCTGTATTTATTGACCAATGCATTCAGCTGTCACAAGACAGTTATATAACTTGGCTGCAAAAAAAATGTTTAAACCGGGCATCATACTGATTTACAATGTTATTTTCCATTCAAGTAGATGAAACCATATGGTAGAATGGAGCCAAAATATCTTTAGACATTTTGCTTTAACCACAACTCAAGGCTCTCTAACGCTGGATTCATTTACAGCTGTAAGGGAAGTAGATATGGATGTCTTTGCTGGAGATTGTGTTTGCTCTGCTGGATACTGTCACAGGAACTGAGAGCATGCAGAGCTGAGTTATGGTGTATCCCATTTTAGTAAAAAATGTTAGCCCTTCCTTGTGCTGAGGTAGAACTGAATTAGGCACCTACTGTGACACTGGCACTATTCATCCCAAATGCAATAACATCAAAGAGGCACATAAAATGTTTATGTTAATAGCAGAAAGCATTGCCTTCAGTGGACATGTTTTATAAAGCTATTGAGTGATGCCATTTATGTTGCAACTTAATGGTTTTCTGTTCAAAGTAATTAGCAACAAAGACAATTTTTCCAAGCTGGACACAAGGCAAAATGTGTGGGTTCCAGTAGCCAAAGAAATGTTCACTTCCTTCTTGTTCAGCTTTGGGGTCCATTCCACCAGGTCCTGTCCTCCCTCCCTATTCCTCTGGGATCATAAGTACCTCTTTGAGGTCATAGAGAGACCATTTCTTATTTCTCCAATCATGGGAACTAGAGTCATCTATGTATAGGGAGAGAGAACAGCACTTTCCTTAGGCACAAGAATCAGGCACAATCTGATGCAATGTCTGCTTTAGCTTGTTATATTCGAATGGCTTAAAAAAAGGCAAGTGAACACTGGTTGTTTTGGCAAGTTGGTCTCTGCTGTTTTTTTGCCATTCTGATCCATCTTAATTATTTCTAATACATGTACTGTGAAAATCTCCATTCTGTTCGGTAGAAGAATGCCATACTTGCATAACACACAACGATCTTAAATGCTACCTCTCATTTTGGAGGAGAGTATCTAAAAATGGAGTTGGGACAGAGGAGTGGCAAAAGAGTGAATTATTGAAATTAAATACTTATTAATAAGTAATTATTATTTAGGTTAATCAAGACTAGAGAGCACCGAGAGGAAATGCCAGATTGGAGACTGTATTTTCCAGTGTTTAGAGCTTTGGTGTGGAACCTGGGAAAATGGAATTCTCTTCTTGCTCTCATGCTGACTAGAAAGGTGACTACTGAGCAGTGTTTCCATACACAGAAGGGAGCTAGTGAGATTGATGCCCATCATAAAATACTTTGAAAAAAAACTCTATATAAGAGTTAGAAATTATTCTCAGTGTATTGCTGTTATTAAATTAACTGTATAACCTCAGGTAAGTGTCAGTCTAGTCAGCTGAGTGAAGGCTAGTGCTCACTGCAATGCTGCTGTCAAAAACAACATAGTAGTGTCAGGATGTGCGAAGTCTGAGATTTGGAGAGAATACAGAAAATAGTGTAGTATGTGCTTTAGTAGTAGAGACAAACAAGGATTGTTGTGGATCAACTCCGTGTTTGGGATAAGTTTAAATAAACAAGCTTTTGAGTGTAAGGCACTCTAGTAATACTGTTGTGCTACTGTGCTCAGCTTTAAAAAATCTCAGAAGCAAGGGTGACACTGATACAGGGCAAGGTAAGTCTTTCATAGGAACAGAAAGTAAAAAATATTGGGGTGATTCAGTTTAGAGAGGAGATGAATAAGAGGGATATAATAGACCCATTCAGGTCTACTCCGGAGTCTGTATTTATATCCTGTAACTACTTCCCTAGTTCTGCTGCCGGACTTTGGGCCCTGGAAGCCATAGGAAGGCATAGTCCTGATTAACTGTTCCTGCTCTCCCTCTGTCTACCTGCCATGACTTGATGGTACTTTAGACTTCTCTAGTTCAGAGAGATATGCAGGTACCAGGTTACTCCTTCTTTGTATATTTCAGCATGTCAACCCCAAAATACAGTCTTTACATTAAAACAGGGCTTTCTCTTTCTCAGTTCAGTCTTCTGAAGCCTGGCCCCTCTGTCCCAGTGCTACTGTGTTTTACTTATACAACAAAGGAAAACCAAAGAAATACAGGCTGCTGCCTTTTATGCTTTCATTAGCCCTTCCTAGGGTGCCCAGTAACTCATTCAACCAGATTGCCAAAACAACAGGAGATCTACCCCATTAATAGCTTCTCCCCCTGTCATGTCTTAGCTTCTCCCTGACAGTGTGGCCTGCTCACAGCTTGCAACCCTTTCACCAGCTTGCCACTTCTAGGGCTTGTCTTTCCTGTAGCTGCCTTGACAAATCGACTGTTCACAGCTCTCTCCCCTCAGGTGGTGTTGTTGCCATCAAGCTTTCCAGAGTCATCAGCCTCTTTCGTTCTCTGGGGTTCTTGTACCTGGAACTCCCAATGTCTCTCCTCCCTTTGCACTGCTTCCAGCCCCTTTTTAAGTGTCTGCAGCCTCTCTTTATTAACTATTCACTAGGGGTCTACTGAAATCACAGAGAAACTAAATAATTTTTTTTCAGGTTGGTCACATCATAAATATCAAATTCTGTGGATATTTCATGGATGTGCTCAAGTAGCTCTGCCCCTTGGCACTGATTACCAGACAGCAGGGGGAAGAGGGATGAAGGGGCAACTACCATCTTGTTTGCTGTCCTTTGTCTTGCCCTTGCAGCTGGCACCTTCCCCTCCCTCCCCTGGGCAGGCAGCAAGGCCGGGCCATGGCAGTGAGGTCCACTGGCTCCCACTGGGGAGCCAGCATTTTATTTTTATCAATTTTTTTTAATTGATTTTGTGGACAATCCCAGATTTTGCAGTTTCCATGAAATCTGCAGACTCATGAATTGTTACTAATCACTTGCAAGCCAGTGCAACTCTTTCTTAGTTAACAACTCCTCATTGAGTCAGACCCAGTGCTCTCTTAAAGAAGCAGTATTCCTGCTTCCCGGCCACTGTCTAATCTCTTTATCCATACTTATTATCACTTCCCTTAGTCTGTTAACAGGGGTAAGGGCCCTGGTAACACATCCATTCTCAGGTTTGCTCCCATGCCCATTCAGTTGCTGACCTTTCTGAGATTGCCAAATAGTGATAGTAACTCTTAACAATGATTTATAACAAACATTAATGACCTGGGAGCTGGACTAAGACTACTAAATTATTTATTCATCATGATTGTGAGCAGTGGCTTAGCAGAGAAGGGTTCTCTCTCACTAAGAATTCTCTAAACCAACAAGAATCCCAAACATTTTTAAAACAGGTTTTGACAACATGGTTCCTTTTAAGGTTCTTTGGGTAAATGTGATATCTTTTATTAGACCAACTCAAGTAGCTGGAAAATTTTTCTTAGCAAGCTTTCAGGCACAAACTCTCTTTGTCAGGGTTTTTTCAACTATTTGAAACAAGAATTTTTCCAACTATTTAGTTGGTCTAATAAAAGATATTGGATTTACCCAAAGAAACTTGTCTGCCTATGTCCTTAGAGCAACATGGCTACAACCTACACCCCTGGTTCCTTTTAATGCATGCACCACTGTGCATTGTCATTTGTGTACACAAGAGATGATACCAAAAATTAGAGGGGCAAGTGAATTGTGTCCACAGAACTCCACACACACAGATGAAGGCAGGAGTTCAAGGGCCTAAAGAAAACAACAGTGAATTTTTAATTTCTGCTTTTCCCACATTTATTTAAAGTCATTCTTGAAAAGATCACTGGTAGTTATACATTCTTTCACCCAGAGCATATTTGGTATTTTAATTAACTATTGCTATTTAATTATAGCTATCCTGTGAAAAGGATCAAGGACTGAATTTTTAACTTTCAGTTAAGTGTGGTTGTTTCAGGATATTTTGCCCTGTATAAAGAATAGCTTTTCCTTGCATCCACAAAATTTAACCAAAGGACTGCAACACAAATAAGTAATTACATGAGTTAAAAGTGGGGAGGGATGTGGTATTAATTTATTTTGAGGTTTCTACAAGTATGTCAGCAACAAGAGGAAGATCCTGGAAAGTGTGGATCCCGTACTTAAAGGGGGAAGCAACCTAGTGACAGATGATGAGGAAAAGTCTGAAGTACTCAATGCCTTTTTTACCTCAGACTTCACAGGCAAGGTCAGCTCCCAGGCTACTGCACCTGGCAGCACAGTTTGGGGAGAAGATGAACAGCCATCAGTGGTGAAAGTACATAGGGACTATTTACAAAAGCTGGACATGTACAGGTCCACGGGGTCAGATGCAATGCATCCAAGGATGCCGAGAGAGTTGGCTGATGTGATTGTAGAGCCACTGACCATTATCTTTGAAAACTCATGATGATTGGGGGAGGTCCCGGACAATTGGAAAAGGGCAAATATAGTTCTTATCTCTAAGAAAGGGAAGAAGGAGTATGCAGGGAACTACAGACTGGTTAGCCTCACTTCAGTCCTCAGAAAAATCATGGAGCAGGTCCTCAAGGAATCCATTTCTAAGCACTTGCAGGAAAAGAAAGTGACCAGGAACAGTCCGCATGGATTTACCAAGGGCAAGTCATGCCTTACCAACCTGATTGCCTTCTATGACAAAATGAGTGGCTCTGTGGATGCGGGGAAAGCAGCTGACATGGTATACTTTGACTTTGGCAAGGCTTTGATATGGTCTCCCACAACGTTTTTGCAAGCAAGCTAAGGAAGTACAGGCTGGATAAATGAATTGTAAGGTGAATGGAAAAATGGCTGGATCATCGGGCTCAAAGGGTAGTAATCAATCGTTCAATGTCTAGGTGGCATCTATTATAAGTGGTGTGCCCCAGGATTTGGTCCTAGGGCTGGTTTTGTTCAATATTTTAATCAATGACTTGGAAGATGGGATGAAGTGCACTCTAAGCAAGATTTCTGAGGGGAGTAGTAGATATGTTGGAGGGTAGGGCTAGGATTCAGAGAGAGCTAGACAAATTGGAGGATTGGACCAAAAGAAAGTTCATGAGGTTAAATGAGAAGTGCAAAATCCTGTACTTAGGACAGAACAATCCCATGCACTATGACAGGCTGTGGACTGACTGGCTAAGCAGCAAGTCTGCAGAAAAGGACCTGGGGGTTACAGTATGCAGTAAGCTGAATATTAGCCAACAGTGCACCCTTGTTGCCAAGAAGGCTAGGGTAAAATATCCAAGAAGGCTAATGGCATACTGGGTTGCACTAGTAGGAGATCAAGGGATGTGATTCTTCCCCTCTATTTGGCACCATTGAGGCCACATGTGCAGTACTGTGTCCAGGTTTGGTCCCCACACTGTATAAACAACGTAGACAAATTGGAGAGAGTTCAGTGGAGGGAAGCAAAAATGGTTAGAGGGCTGGGGTCCATGCTTTATGAGGTGAGGTGGGGGGAACTGTTCTTATTTAGTCTAGAGAAGAGAAGAATGAGGGGGATTTAATAGCAGCCTTCAACTACCTGAAGGGGGGGTTCCAAAGAAGATGGAACTAGACTTCTCAGTGGTGGCAGATGACAGAACAAGGAGCAATGGTCTCAGGTTGCATCAAGGGAAGTTTAAGTTATATATTAGGAAAAACTTTCTCACTAGGAGGATAGTAAAGCACTAAAACTGGTTACCCAGTGTGTGTCTACATGTGCTGTTAATATGATATAGACTTAATGTGTAGTAAGTCCCTTGGCTGTGTGGTGAACTGGGCTCAGGTGGAAACAGCAATGGCAGTACTGGTGGCGATGGGTTGGTGGTGCATTCTTCCACCCTATCTGATCCCTCCCAGGAGCAAGTGTGGGGAGGGGCCCATTGTTACTGCCACTGTTCCCAGCTGAGCCCAGCCCCCATGCAGCCTGGATACAGTGGGCAAGAATGGCTTTGAAACTTCCCCCACTCCCAGGGTAGTGGGGAAAGCAGCATTGGCAGGTGGGCGAAAGGGAAGAGGAAGTGCCTTTGAGCATGGAGGGAAAGGCAGGGAAGTTCTTACATGCTTTGGGGGTTTTAAAAAAAGTTCTGGAGGCTTCTGCAGCAGAGTCTTCCCACACCATTAGTTGTGAGGGGGAGGGAAGGGGGAGGCTGGGAGTTGGTGGTGCAGCCACCCCTACAGTGCAGATGGCTGCTCCTGCACCTCTCTTTGCCAAATTCTGCCAAATCCTCACCTGTTCATACTCCACAGGGTTTACAGCATCACCCCATGCAAAATCTCGAGGATTCCAGATCTCTCCCACATCTGGTGCTTCAATGATTATTCATGATAGTCACTTGTGGCACCTATGTTGCCTGGCAAGGAGGCATATATTGGAGCCAATGTTCAGTATGTTGCTGTGTTTCCATGCCCATTGTGAGACCCAAGAAAACCAACCTGAACCTATTCCTCCTCTAGAGATCAATGCAGGACCCCTCAAATGCTAAGGAAGGCTACAGACATCACGGTCAAGTGCACCAAATGAGTGGAATGTATTTTTCTCAGCATCATCCCCTCAGGTCTGAGTTTTTCATCACCCAAGGCCTTGGCATCCAGTGCTCCAAATGTGCAGAGCCCTTTGGTACTGTATCCCTCAGAACCATGACCAGTTATATCTTGTATTACAGTACTGGACATATTGACATCAAAATGATATAAAGTGCTGAGTCAGTTAACAGTGGGTCTAATATCATTGAGAGACTGAGGCTGGTCATTTACAAACCACCAGCTTTGGGATCATAAGTATTTCAGGTTAAGGAGATATCTGCAGTTCCTCCACAGAAACAGGTCATGTCTGACAAACTGACTTCCTCTGTGTGAAAGTATACTCTTTTTCTTCCTTTCATGGATAAAATAGGGATTTATTTCCCACCCATCCTATATGCCTTTCATGGCTAGGATAATAGAATACAGGAAGAGAGTATTCCATGAGAGAGAGCAGGAACAAAACAGGATCTCATGGAAACATTTTTCTTGTGTCCCCCAGTTGCTATCTTGCTACCAATGGTGGCTCTGTTTGACACTTTAGCTATGCATACATATTCCAAAAGATCAGTCACTTTTGCTAAACTGAATCATCCTCTTCAAACAGACAAATTAGACCCTTTCTCAGGTACTGGAAAGATAAAATTTTAAAAAAATGAGCATCTATTGCCAGAAGAGGAGCAATGGATCCCTGCTGTGATTTCCTCATGTTCCTTGGGTAAGGCAGTGAATTCTTACACTTCTGTTTCAGTGGAATGAATTCCTCATGAAAGGCACAGCAGAGACCCTGGATATACTCAATGAGGTAGTTCCAGAGAAGCATTATACCATATTGACTCAAATATAAGACAAACCTGAATATAAAGTGACCCCCCCACCAATAATTAGATACTATTTATGGAAAATTGATGCGTTTGTTATATATAGCTTTCCATATTGCATCTAATTATTGGAGGTTCACCTTGATCTTTTCCCCCCTCCCCCTGCAACACCAGGAAACTAAATCTGGGGGAGTCAGGTAGCCCCCTTGCCCTCTGCACCCCCCACACTTCTTCCCCCTGCAGCCTCCTTCCTCACTGTCAGACCCTGCTTCTACTAAGCACATGGAAGTGAGGCAAATTTGAAAACACTGACTTAGAAATAAATATGCCTATAATAATTTTGTTCATCTAGAATTGATATTTTTTACCTTTTTTTGAAACTTCTGTAAATTTTAGCACAGGTACTCCATAAACACACTTTTAAGCAGTACTTTTGAAACTACTTGTATTTAGTACAAACTGGGCATATCTATACAAGATGTTTACTGCGAAATAGACTAATTAGCTGCTCAGTTAATGGTTCAGCATCTACACGTGCACCCCTATTAGGCTGGAATAAACTATTTTACTCTGCAGCATGATTATTTGCAAATACAAGTACTATCCTGCTGTGGAGTAAAAAATGTGTGCTGCAGCAGCACACATGTAGACACTGCCCTGGCTGACTGGGACACAAGGGTGCTCCAGTGCAGGGGCTGCCTGATGACTAGCCTTACACTGAAGCACCCTTGTGCCCCAACCAGCCCCACCACAGCATGTTGAGCCAGGAGGAGCAGCCCCAGGCAGACAGGCTGATCCCCCCGCAGGCTCCCTGCCAGCTGGGGCTACTTTGACCCTGCTCAATGTGCTGCAGTCCTGGGTACATGTTCAGAGTTTATTGCCCCTGGACACACATTCAGATGGTGCACCCATGGAGCAATAAACTCTGAAGTAATAAACCCCGAAATGTAATGCTTCACATTAATTGCATATGTATTTTAACAGTCTCTTTGCCTCTGTTTTCCTGAACAGGGACCGGGATATCCCACCTACCACAGGTAGGGACAATCTTGGGGATAGCTCTATCAAGCCTTTAGTCAGTGCAGATGTAGTTCAGGATCTTCTGGAAGGGCTAGACATTTTTAAATCTGCAGGTCCAGATGCCCTCCACTCAGGGGTGTTGAGGGAGCTGGCAAGGGTCATCGCGGAGCCTTTGGCCCGGCTGTATGAGCATTCGTGGTCATCTGGCCAGGTGCCGGGGGATTGGAAACTGGCTAATGTGGTCCCTATTTTCAAGAAGGGGAGGAAGGAGGACCCAAGTAATTATAGACCTGTAAGCCTCACCTCAGTGCTCGGGAAGCTCTTGGAGAGGATCATCAAGGAGCATATCTGTGGGGGACCTGCAGGGGAGATCATGCTCAGGGGCAATCAGCATGGCTTCACCAAAGGCAGGTCCTGCCAGACCAACCTGATTGCCTTTTACGACCAAGTAACTAAATCCTTGGATGATGGTGTCGCTGTGGACATAGTCTTTCTAGACATTAAGAAGGCCTTTGACACTGTCTGTCACCCCATCCTCATCAATAAATTAAGTGACTGCAGCATTGATGCCTGCACAGTTGGATGGGTAAAAAATTGGCTGATGGGGCACACCCAGACAGTAGTGGTGGACGGGTTGTACTCAACCTGGAGAGATGTGAGCAGTGGGGTACCCCAGGGCTTGGTCCTCGGGCCCACACTGTTTAACATCTTCATCAGCGACTTGGATGAGGG
>NW_005842957.1:397519-401192 GCF_000455745.1 Alligator sinensis | reverse complement strand
CTGGGGAGTTCCCTTCTTGAAAGCACAGAGGCAGAAAGGGATCTCGGAGTCATTATTGACTCCAAGATGAACATGAGGCGCCAGGGCCAGACTGCAGCCAGCAAGGCCAGCCATACCTTGTCATGCATCCAAAGGTGCATCTCAAGCTGGTCCAGAGAAGTGATACTCCCCCTCTACGCGACTTTGGTCAGGTTGAAGTTGGAATACTGTGTCCAGTACTGGGCGCCGCACTTCAAAAGGGCTGTGGCCGGTGAGAGGGCAGCAGGACAGGCCCTACGAGGAGAGACTGAAGGACCTGAACCTGTTCAGCTTCAGCAAGGGGAGGCTGAGGGTGGACCTGGTGGCTGCCTACAAGCTCATCAGGGGAGATCAACAGCAGATAGGCAGAGCCCTTTTCTCCCCAGCACCACCTGGGGTGACAAGGAACAATGGTAATAAGCTGATGGAGAATAGGTTTAGGTTAGAGATCAGAAGGCAATATTTTACAGTTAGGGTGGCCAAAATCTGGAACCAACTTCCCAGGGAAGTGGTCCTCGCCCCTACCTTGGGCAAATTCAGGAGGAGGTTGGATGATCACCTGTCTGGGGTCTTGTGAGCCCAGCATTCATTCCTGCCTGTCCTCCTGACCCTAGCTACTATGAAACTGTTTGGGGCCCTGGTTGGTGGAGTGTGCCAAAAATTTAACATTGGTAAAGAAATCATTGAAATAGGAAATAGGAAAGAAAAACATAGCCCAGCTGTGAGAGTGAAGAGGAAGCCAAAATGTATTCAGTGTAGTGGCTCACTATGACTTGAAAAAGTTGGTGCTGAGGGGGACTGCATTCAATGGGCAGTACCATATATCTTATTCAGATAGGGTGCACTAAGCTATTTTTGTGGTAGGTTCCCATCAGTATGCTTTCCCCATGTGGGCAGCGTGTTTGAATGTCATGCTCAGTGTTGGTTACATTTAATCAACTTCATAGTTGGTTTCCATTACTGAGCCTATGCTACTTTTGGCAGCAGTTTAATGATAGGCAGTTTATGTAACAGTGCATGTGGTGTACGATGGATGTAAATGTAAGATAAAGATCTGTTCTCCCCATGCAGATGGGAAGGAGAACTCATCTTATATTTGAGTAAATATGATAATATTTTGGAGACCTCCCACATGATTCCGCACTGAGTAGGCTTCCCATTAATGATGGACATGTTGAAAACATTTTGTACATACCTCATCAATCCTGGAAAGATCAAAATTAACTAAAAAGGTTACTACTTTCCAAAGGATTCAGATAGCTTTACTCACACCCAGTACTAGGTTCACTCAGTGGCTGATGTCCTGGAGAAGTCAAAATAATAGAGAATAATGGAGAAGACAAAATAACTCCAATAAATTGGACTCTTTTGAGCATTAGTATATTTGTTAGCTAGTCTCAAGATGAAGATGGCTAATAATTGGGCCTTCCTTTCCTAAACGAAAACATCAGTTGTTCACACAATCCTAGTTGTGTTACATCACCTGGGAAGACATGGATCCCTGTCAGCCACATCTTGATGACTGGCTAAGTTGGTGAAGCTCAGCCCAAGTAAGTTTGAGTAAATGTTTAAGCAAAATAAATACACTCTGCCTCAAAGAGGCCTCAACATTGACATAAAGATATATATTAACTCCACCTCAGGAGTAGAGTTCACTGAAGCAGTGTTAGACCTAACAAAATAAAGGTTCCAAACAGCAGATTTTCTCAACAACTTCAAGCTTATCCAAGAACATCCTTCAAAACATACCTCAGACTTCTGATACAATTTGCTATAGGTACAACCTATGAAAAGGTAGTTGAAATCAATGTATCTGTCAAGCGGCCACTGCTTGGACTTGGTGTGATCTCACAAGAAGTCCCCTCTTGCCCTCGTAGGTATACTTATACATTTCTGCCTACCAATCAATGGACACTTTTGTTCAGGAATGGAGATCCTACTGGTTAAAAGAACACAAGTGGGAGAAGGAGCTCTTTTTTCAATGACTGCTTAACTATTTATTGGGCTGGGGCCTGGAATATGAGGCTTCCCTCTCTGGGCTTTTTCTCTGGTAAAATGAATATTTAATTATTCCATGAACAATGGAATAAAAATTAGGAACAAGATTAGAGAAATACATCACCGCCAAAATATTTTAGAGACTTGGTGGTAGGAGCATTCACTTTGGAGATGGGAAAGTAGCTTTATATTTCTCTAGTCAAAGGAGGGATTTGACCCAGTTTTTTATATATGAATCCCCTTCAGTATAGCTAATCTGTATTGAATGAAAGTCTTAGAGATAGCATTCAGAAATACATAAGCTTTGGTAGGTAACACCCATCATTATTCTACAAAAGCTTATGTTTTTTTGAACAAGTTAGTCTCTAAGATGCCACTTTGCCCTGCCTTCTGTCTGACTTCAGACTAACATGAGTAACTATCTCTCTTCTCCATATATGTATATTGCTCATTGGGGCAGGGACCTTATTTTATGTTTCTGAATTATGAGCACAAACATGATAGAAATATTAAGAGCCAATGTAGCTACCCAGAAGGAGAGTGCTACCTTAGAAGAAATTAGTTTGATCCCCAAAGTCACTTGAAAGCTCTCAGGCTATCAGGAAATAGAAACATTGTGGAATCAGTATGCTCCTTTATCAGCCCTTAAAAATAAGGGCAGAGAGAAAGAAGGCAGTCAGCATCTTATTTGATGTCTAGCCAGTTTGAGATATGGTATTAGCAGGCTTAAAAGGGGGCTACATGCTGCCCTCTTTTCTGTAGTAGTATATTGCTGTAGTGTCAGGTGTTTGCAGCAGTGAACAGGAAATGGTGAAGATATTTTCTAAGATTCACAGATGCATAGACGTTAGGGGCTGGAAAGGACCTTACAAGATCATCGAGTGCAGCCCCTGTGCCATTGGCAGGAAGTCTGCTGGGGTCAAATGACCCCCCCGCAAGATAAGTATCCAAACACCATTTGAATGAGTCCAGAATAGGTGCTTGCACTACCTCTTTGGGGAGTCTGTTCCAGACCCTGGACACGCGGACTTTAAAGAAGTTTTTCTTTATGTCCAGTCTAAATCAGCCTTCCAGAAGCTTTTGGCCATTAGACCTTGTTGTCCCTTGGGAGCCCTGGTGAACAACTGTTCTCCCAGACCCTGGTGCACCCCCCTTACATACTTATAGGCCACCACAAAGTTCCCCCTGAGCCTTCTCTTCTCTAGGCTGAAGAGTCCCATGTCCCTCAGCATCTCCTTGTAAGGCTTGCTCTCTTGGCCTTTGATCCTGTGGGTGGCTCTCTTCTGAACTCTCTCAAGTTTATCCATGTCCCTCCTGAAGTGGAGGGGGCCAAAACTGGACACAATACTCCAGCTGTGGCCTCACTAAGGCTGAATAGAGTGGGAGGATGACGTCCCCCCTTTTGTTTGAGATGCATCGGTGGATGTGTGCCAGAGTTCGGTTTGCTTTGCCGGCCATGGCACCGCATTGGTGGCTCATGTTCATCTTGTGGTCAATCAAGACATATAAGCAGTGGAAACAGGGAGAAATTACTAAAGAGGAGTATGCCTCCTCAACTTGCAGTTGTAGGGAGGCAGAAAGGCCAAAACTACCATGGAGCTGAGGATGGCATCCCAAGTTAAGGATAACAAAAAATTGTTTTTCAGATATATAGGGA
>NW_005842957.1:364778-396904 GCF_000455745.1 Alligator sinensis | reverse complement strand
TGCGGTGGGTGGAAAATTGGCTAGAGGGTCGTACCCAGAGAGTGGTGGTGGATGTGTCAGTATCGACCTGGAAGGATTTGGGCAGTGGGGTCCCGCAGGGCTCGGTCCTTGGACTGATACTCTTCAATGTCTTCATCAGTGACTTGGATGAGGGAGTGTAGACTGATTAGTCTGTAATTCCCTGGGTCTTCCTTCCTTCCTTTCCTGAAGATTGGGACCACATTGGCTCTTTTCCAATCCTCCAG
This sequence comes from Alligator sinensis, assembly GCF_000455745.1. Lineage (NCBI taxonomy): Eukaryota > Metazoa > Chordata > Crocodylia > Alligatoridae > Alligator > Alligator sinensis. Next base: position 396,659 of record NW_005842957.1, on the reverse strand, counting down.
TACCTCTCCTAAGTGCTACGAGTTCTAAATATCTTCACCATAGGGTGTGCTATGATGTCTGTCAGCTCCTTCAGGGCTCTAAGGTGCATACCGTTTGGGCCTGTGGACTTGTGGATGTCAAGTCTTTCGAGGTGTTCCCTCACTTGATCTACATCAATTGTGGGCCCGTATCCTGCCCCCTGGGTGCTTTGCATCCTAGCCTTAATTCCTGTGGCTAGCTTGAGTTCAGTGTCTGCCTTGGCTTTTCTGGTCTGTTCACTACAGGTGCGGGCTAGTGCTGTGTAGTCCTCCTTGCTGATGACTCCCATTTTCCATCTGGCATAGGCCTCTCTATTTAGCTTCAGCAGGTCCAAAAGTTGCCTATTGTGCCAAGGGGGTATCCCAGCCCACTGACTGCACTTCCTTTGGGATGGAATGGACTTTCCTTGTGCTTCAAGGATTACATTCTTAAGGAACAACCATTCCTCATGGGCTCCCCTTTCTAAAGGGCCATGATCTCTGAGTGCCTGGTTCATCAGTCTCCTGAGTTTTTGAAAGTCAGCCTTCCCAAAGTTGAGGATTTCTGCTTTACTGAGATACTTGTCCGCCCTGCATTGGACAGAGAAAGTGATTAGTTCATGGTCACTGTCACCAAGCTTCCTCTCAACCCTCAGATCATTGTAAATCCCTTGTCAGAAAAAGAACTGAAAGGTCTTAAAAATGAGTAATGAAAATCAGTAGACAAACCATTCAGCTAACTGTTGTCTTCGGTGGAAAGCATTCTTATGACAACTAGCATATTGATAGATAGAATATGTAATCACAGAATTTTTTTAACCCAAATGTACAAGCAAGCATTTTTAAGCAATGGTTGTACAGGTTACAAATTGAATTGATATATGTTAATTTTTATTACCATGAATTAGCTGAGCCTTTAACTTTCCTCATACCATGTTTGACTAAGCCAAATATCAGTAACTTCTCCAATTCTTACTGATGTTATTAACCCTTAGAACAAAGTCAATTTTCAGGCTGCCAGCCATGAGTTCTTAATGTCTGCTTAAATAGTATACTCTATGTCTGGTGTCTCCACAAGTGGGATGCCCAGAAAAACATCCTCTGTTTTAAATGTTCTCTCTAAATGCCTGATGACCAGTCACAGTCACAAAAAACAAATATTAATTGCTGTTTGGTATCTTACACTTACACTTATGGTTTGATATATTAACCAGAAAGTTTAACCTTGATTTAATATTTGAAATGTTTATATTTAGATATTAGTTTTCATATTGTGAGCTCAAGTAACTGAGCAATATACTGGTAAATTCTGTGAGGTCCAAAAATATGTCTTCTTTGCACACTATCAGAATATAGAGTGGACAAGAAGAGACTGTGGTACTACTACAGACTCATGGCTCCAGCCTTACCACTTCCACTTGTTTCTCCAAACCCTACCCTATTTGCCCTATGCAGAGTCCAGCTCTGTGGTACACTGGGAATGCCAATTTTCTTCATATTTTATCCCCCTTCCTCACAGATCAGAGCAGCCTGTGACCTCCTAGTAATTTTTTTGTTTTTGCTACATCTGTCCTGTTAGCTGTGAATAGCTGTCAAATCATGTGTGCATATACTTATAAAGCATTTTCAGGGCAGCAGTTAAAATAGGTATCTTCTTTTTAGAGGTAACATTGGAAATACTCTAGACTTGTAGCCATTAGCTGTGAAAAGCAATTCTAAATATAGGATCAGAGGAAAGTAGGACTGTAAGGGACCTTACAAGGTCATCTAGTCCAGCTCCCTGCTAAAGGCAGGATCAACCCAACTAAAATATTCCAGCTAAGTGTCTGTCCAACCTGCTCTTAAAAATTTCCGAGGATGGAGATGCCACAATTTCTCTAGGTAGGCTTTTCTAGTGCTTGACCACCCCATAGTCAGAAATTTCCTTCTACTCTCCAACCTAAATTTCCCCTGCTTCAGCTTGAGGCCATTGCTCAATAGTCTTGTCCCCTGCAATCACAGGGAAATGCCTATCTCCATCCTCTCTGTAATCACCCTTCAGGTACTTCAAGTCTGTTATCAGATCTGCCCTCAGTCTTCTCTAGACTAAATAACTCTAGTTTTTCAACCTTTCCTCACAAGTCTTGCTTCCCTGGCCCCCAGTCATTTTTGTCACTTTGTGCTGGGCTCTTTACAAGCTGTCCACTTTCTTCTTGAAGTGTGGAGCCGAAAACTGGACAGGTGAGACATCACCAGTGCTAAATAAAGCTGAAAAATCACTTTTCTTGATTTGCAAGAGACACTCTTGTTAGTACAGCCCAATATGCTGTTGATCATTTTTTTGCAACAAGAGCACACCATTGGTACATATTCAGTTTATGGTTCACTGTAACCCTCAGGTCCTTCTTTGCAGTACTGTAGCCTAGCCACTCATTCCCTAGTCTGTATATGTGCATGCAATTTTTCATCCCAAGTGCAGGACTTTATACTTGTCCTTGTTGAATTTCATCTGATTGGTTGTGGGCCATTTCTCCAGTTTGTCCAGGTCAGTCTAGATCCTCCAGAGTATCTGTAACTCCACCAAATTTGGTGTAATCCACAATTCCCTAAGTATGCACTTAATCCCACCATCCAAATCATTAATGAAGTTATTGAGCAATACTGGACCCAGGACAGACCCCTGGGGAACCCCAGTGAATACCTTCTCCCAACTAGACATTGACCCATTGGTAACTACTGGTTGAGTATGATGATCCAACCAGTTATATATTCACCTTACAGTACTTCTGTCTAGTCTGTATTTCTTTAGCTTGTTCATGAGAATGTTGTGCGTAAGAGTGTCAAAAGTCTTGCTAAAGTCAAAGTATATCACATCCACTGCTGTTCCCCAACCACAGAGTGTGTCAACTTATCATAGAAGGAAATAGAGATTGGCCAGGCATGCCTTGCTTTTGGTGAATCCATGCAGGCTGCTCCTGATCACCTTGTTCTCTAGGAGTTTCACAGTGGATTCCTTAGAGACGTTTGAGGACCTATTCCATGATCTTTCCAGGTCCAGCTGACTGGTCAGCTATTCCCCAGATCCTTCTTCCCTTTCTTAAAGGTGTGCACTATATTTGCCCTTTTCCAATCATCAGGACTTCACCTGACATCCATGAATCCTCAAAGAGGATAACTAATGGCTCTGAAATTACCTCAGCAAGTTCCTTCAGTATCCTAGGGTTCATCCCATCCAGATCTGCTGACTTGAAAGGACCTAACTTTTAATAAATAGTCACTAACCCGTTCTGCCATTAGTCTAGGCTGTTAGCAGCTTCTCTTTGTTGCCAACTGCATTTGTCATCTGGTAGCTGCCCCTGTTTGTGAAAACTGAATTAAAACATTCTGTTTTCTCTGCATCATCTGTTACTAGATTGCCTTCTGAATTCTGTGAGGGACTTATAAAGGTTTTTTGGTCTTCCTCTTTTGATGTACTTGACGTACTTTGCACTGCCTGTTGTGCCCTTTGCCAGATGTATCTCAGCTTATGCCCTGACCTTCCTAACTTTCCTCCTGCATACCCGTGCAATATTCTTATACTCTTCTCTAATGATATGAACAAGTTTCCAATTTTTATAGGATTCCTTTTTTGAGTTTCAACTCATTGAAGAGATTGTTGTCTAGACAGACTGACCTCCTGTTGCACCTCCCATTTTTCCATGCATTGAGATAGCTTGCTGCTATAACCTCAGAAGGGCCTCCTCAAAGTGCAGCCAGCTCTTCAAGATTCCCTTTTTCCATCAGACTTTCCTCCCAAGGGATCCTAACCCTCAGTTCCCTTTTCTCTACCTAATATATTTTGCAGTCACCAATAGTGTCTTCTTAAAAGGCCCTTGTGTTCCAACAATAGTTGAAGTGGGGATTTAATTTGTCATTTAAAAAGTTTAACTAAACCAGTAAATAAATCTCTCATTGCTCTTATTTATCAGATATACCGCTTACTCTACATGGATAATGGAGATCTTGCTCCTTAGGATCTCTCATAAAAGTCTGTCAGAATTCATATTTAAATTTTTCATGAGCTGGCAACAACTCATTCTGCTTCTATGACTTTAGAAAAAAAGAAATGTGGTAAAAAGCTATTCCCCTGACTTCTTGCCAAAGACGGTTGCACCAGTTTGTAGAGAAGAGGACAAAATATTGCTTTCTGTTTTATCCATTTTTTTCTGGATCACATGATCTAGAAAAACAACAACTTTCTTGCACTGTTTATAGCAGCAGACAATAAAATAGCGCTTTTTATTGTGCTTTTGCCTTCTGAAACCCAGTTTCAAATGCCCTGTACTTAAGAACTGATGCTGTGGAGCTAAACAAGATCATAACACCCACTTTATCCTTAGTTTTTAAAACTTATAGGCAAATGTGTAACTCATAAACTACTACTGCCAGTTTAAGTTAACTGTGATGGAAGTATGTACTACACAAATATTTCTTCCTCACATGGTATCTGCCTCTATTTTAGCTATGATGTGTAGCTAAAATTGACTTTGATCTTTTTTATGTCCATAAATTGGAGGTTATGATGGAAAAAGAAATGCTTGTCATTTTTCACATAAGACTGATTTTGAATTTGGATATCCAGTATTCATGAGTACTTATTATATCATCTTTCCCTGTAGACACAGAATTTAAAGATAAGGGTGGGATTCTCTTCACAATTTATTTTGACATGTGGTAAACACCTTAACCTCCAAATACAGATTTACTTGGCTTAAATAATTTGCCATTTTTCTTGTTTTTAATCCTAGCAAAAGCAGCTTCTTGTTCCTTCTCAGAAGAATATGGAATATATAGTTGGTCACAATTTTTTCTATTAAATGCTGTTCATTAAGAAGTGCTGATCAATTTATGTAACCCTGCCAGGTACCGATCAGCAGCAAGAAGGGCTGGGTTCACATTTTGGGATACCAAATAAATTATACCAGTGGCTTAAGCCCCCAGCCAGAAGTATGGGAATACTAAATTTTCCTGCGGTGTCCCATATAAACAAAACCCCCTCCTCACAAGCAGTGTAAACACAAAAAAAATATTACGGAAAATAAAGACCAAAAAAAGAAAATACTAAAGCACTAAAAATACTTTTAAAACACTATGAATTGCCAGGCAAAATCTATAGGTGGCACCCTTTTGGGGAAGCTCCACCCATGCCCAGGCAATTTGGGACTTGGGACTCCCCAAAGGGTAGCTCCAGGGGCCTGCGCCCTTCAGCAGTGGGCTGGAGAGAGGAGCCCACACCAGACAGTCCTATGAGCTGCTCCTTGGGTTCACTGAACTGTGAGGAGCTGCTCGAGAGCATGTGCCCTTCTGTGTTGCACGGGGCTCTGTTGCTCCTAAAGAAATGGCAGAGCTCCAACCTCTACTTCTGCTTAGTAGCTTTGCGGGGTTAACTGTGGCTTTAGTCAGCATACTGCACCCCAAAATTCATAGTCCCAATCCCAGCTCTGCTGGGCAGAAAACTGTGAAAGAACTCGGAGAAAAGGTCAGGCCTGTCTTGGCTTGGGCCTGAACTACAACTAGTGCCTAACCACACCACTTGGTTGGGACAAACTACAAAAGGGACAAAAGGATGCCCAAGCCTATCTCGCTGGGCCTGGGCTAGGCAGCAGAAGTCAGACAAGCTTTATACCACAGTGAGGCCTGGATCAACAACAACAAGTACCGGGTCTTACCCTGGCTTAAACTGTGCCAGGCTCTACCCTGGCCCAAATCTGCAAGCCAAACATATGACTGGGGTTTAGCCACACAGCTAGACTGAAACACAATTACTGTGAAACAGCAAAAAGGGCCCAGGCCTGTGGCTGCAGCCTGGACTTCTAGTTTCAGCTATACGACTATGCTGTGACACAACAATTACAAAACAGAGGAGGCCAGGCCCATGTGGCCATTAACTGCCAGGACCCCGTTCCTGATCAGTCTGCTCCAGGGATTAATACCCCCATGGTAGGAATGCCTGAGGGCAAAAAAGGAGGTATACAAACAGTGGAAGCAAGGGACTGTCACCAAGGAGGATTACGCCTCCATTGCTCGTGACTGCAGGGAGGCTGTTAGGAAGGCCAAGGCAAAGATGGAGCTAGGGCTAGCAACCAGAATTAGGAATAACAAAAAGTCCTTTTTCTTAGGGAGTAAGAAGAAGGCACCGGGTAACATGGGGCCCCTACAGGACAGGCTTGGCAATCTGGTGATTGCAGCAAACAAAAAAGCTGAACTCTTTAACGAATTATTTGCCTCCATATTCCTGAATAGGAACCGGGACATTTCCCCCACTAGGATTATGGACGGACCTAGGGGAGGCACTGCCATGCCTAGGATCAGGGATGACCTAGTTAGGGAACTTTTGGAGGGGCTGGGTGTGTTTAAATCAGCAGGTCCAGATGCTCTTCACCCGAGGGCGCTGAGGAAATTGGTGGGGGTCATAGCAGGACCCCTGGCACGGCTTTATGAGCATTCGTGGGGCTCTGGCCAGGTACCAGAGGATCGGAAAAGGGCCAATGTGGTCCCCATTTACAAGAAGGGGAGAAAGGAGGACCCCGGCAATTATAGGCCCAGTCAGTCTTACCTCAGTCCTTGGGAAGACTTTTGAGAAAATTATCAAGAAGCACATCTTCAGGGGCCCAGCAGGGAAGGTAATGCTCAGGGGCAAGCATCATGGGTTCATTTAGGGCAGATCCTGCCTGACTAACCTGGTTTCCTTTTATGACCAGGTCACCAAGTCCTTGGATGCAGGTGTTGAGGTGGATGTTGTCTACCTGGACTTCAAGAAGGCCTTTGACAGTGTTTCTTACCCAACTGTCATAAAAAAACTAGGCAACTGATTACCTGCCATGATGTAATTTAGACCCTTGTCTTTTCTCGCTGCTGAAAGCCAATGGGGAGTTGCTGGGATTGTTAGTAAAATGGATTGTCACTGCCTCCCTTAAATTTTGTTAGTCTTTTGCCCTAGAAACCATCCCTTGGTACAGATAATTTTTGACTGAAGGCTTTCCTTTGGGGGAATTTTTTTGTATTAGGTTATGACAAACCTCTTCAATAGTATCTGGAATACTAGTTTCATTTAAGCCTTTGCGTATACTATGAAGCTACCCTGATGGCATTGGTCAATGCCTTCTTTACAGTGGATAAAAATCATGTGGTCTCATTAATGCATTTAGATCTCTTACTTACTGAGGTGTCTGAAAGTCCTGGGGATGATGAGAGAGAGAGAGGATTACTGTAGAGGGTCTTCTTTCTGAGGATTCTTAAGAATATTATTAAGGGGTTGTGAGAGTTAACTCATCTGTTTCTACAGGTCTCTGTTTTCATAGATGTTAGGGTCAGAAGGGACCTCAATAGATCATCGAGTCCGACCCCCTGCATAGGCAGGAAAGGGTGCTGGGTTCAGATGACCCCAGCCACATGCCTATCCAATCTCCTTTTGAAGACCCCCAGGGTAGGGGAAAGCACCACCTCCCTTGGGAGCCCATTCCAGATTTTGGCCACTCTAACTGTGAAGAAGTTCCTCCTAATGTCCAGTCTAAATCTGCTCTCAGTTAGCTTATGGCCATTATTTCTTGTGACCCCGAGGGGCACCTTAGTGAGTAAAGCCTCACCAATTCCCTTCTGCGCCCCCATGATGGCATGAAGGCAGCCACAAGGTCGCCTCTCAACCTTCTCTTGTGGAGGCTGAAGAGGTCTAGGTGCCCTAGTCTCTCCTCGTAGGGTTTGGCCTGCAAGCCTTTAACCATACGAGTGGCCCTTCTCTGGACCCTCTCCAGGTTATCCGCATCCCTCTTGAAGTATGGCACCCAAAACTGCACGCAGTATTCCAACTGCGGTCTGACCAGTGCCTGATAGAGGAGAAGTATCACCTCCTTGGTTCTGTTTGTCATGCATCTGCTGATGCATGGTAAAGTGCAGTTAGCTTTTCTGATGACTTCGTCACACTGCCAACTCATGTTCATCTTGGAGTCCACTAGGACTCCGAGATCCCTTTCCACTTCCGTGCTACTGAGCAGGTCATTTCCTAGGCACTGTGTATGCTGGACATTTTTCTTCCCTAGGTGCAGCACTTTGCATTTCTCCTTGTTAAATTGCATTCTATTGTTTTCTGCCCATTTGTCCAACCTGTCCATGTCTGCCTGTAGTTGTTCCCTGCCCTCCAGTGTGTCCACTTCCCCCCACAGTTTTGTATCATCTGCAATATTTCCTTTAATATTCCATTTCCTCATCAGTTTTGTCACCTATCAGATTTAAGTTTTATTTACATCTAGTAGGAGGACAAGTAAAGTAGTATAGTTCACATTGTCTTTCATTTGCAGATTAAATGTTGTTCTATATTCCTGTTATTGCTGGCCTAGCCAATGCAATGAAATGATAGCTCAGTGTGTGCAGAATATAAATTGGACCATCAGTGAGACTTGAATGTGTTTATAAATTATCTGGACTTGGGTGTTATAAGCGGACTGGCTACATTTGCTGACGACACCAAACTATGGGGAAGTGTGGTCACCCTAGAGGATAGGCTGGCAATCCACGCTGACCTCAACAGGCTTACAAGGTAGGCGGGTCAAAACATGATGGCATTCAATGTCAAGAAATGCAAGCTGTGCTCCACCTTGGGAGAAAGAACCTGCACCACACTTACAGGCTCAGCAGTGCTAGTAGCACATCTGAAAGAGACTTGGAGGTCATGACTGACTACAAGATGAACATGAGCCACCAATGCAGTACTGCAGCCAGCAAAGCAAACAAAACTCTGGCCTGCATATTCCGATGCATCTCAAACAAGACCCCAGAAATCATCTTCCCACTTTACTCAGCCTTGGTGAGACCACAGCTGGAATAGTGGGTCCAGTTCTGGGCTCTGCAATTCAGAAAGCATGTGGAGAAGCTTGAGAGAGTCCAGAGGAGAGCCATGTGAATGATTAGAGGACAAGAGAGCGGGCCTTATGAGGTGAGGCTGAGACACATGGGACTCTTCAGCCTGGAAAAGCGTAGGCTCAGGGGTGACTTGGTGGCAGCCCTTAAGTATGTAAGGAGTGTACAGCAGGAACTGGGAGAACATCTGTTCACCAGGCCACCCAATGGGAAGACTGGGTTCAGTGGTCACAAACTCTTGAAAGACTCATTTTAGGCTGGACATAAGGAAAAACTTCTTTACTGTCTGAGTCCCCAGGGCCTGGAATACACTCCCCCCAGAGGTGGTGCAGGCACCTACCCTGGATTCCTTTAAGAAACACTTGGATGCCTATTTTGCTGGGATCATTTGACCCCTGCTGATTGCCTGCCCTTTGGACAGGGGTCTGGACCCAGTGATCTTGCGAGTGCCTTCCCAGCCCTTAATGTCTATGAAATCTATGAAAATGGATAGGATGGGAACTAAAGACATATGAAGTAAGAAGGAATGGTGGGAATCACATCAACATTTATAAATGGGGTAGTTTTTTCCCATTGGTTGCTAAGTTTCATAACCTTGAGGTTTTTAAAGACTCTTGGTGACTACTACATGCTTAGTTAGTCATCATTGTCAGAAGTGCTTTCAATCTATGGCATAGACAAGCATTGAATTACTATCCCCTAAGGGAAGAGAAAGAATTAGTGATGTGCTTACTAACTGTGGGTTGTGTTTTTGTGAAAAAGTCTAACCCAGTATGAATAAGCAACATATTATTCAGCTGAATACTAAAACTACAGGCCTGCTGCTTGCAGCTGAGAAGTGATGAATCTGAACCCTTCTAAGAACCTGGTTTCAGAGGTTGTTCAAAGCACTTAGCAAAGTCTAAACTTTTTTAGACACCAATAAAATCATACATGCATTGCAAATATTCCATTTCTTTTAACTCATGGCACTAAAACAAGAAGTACATAGAAATTTCTCCATTAAAAATTGTGCTTAAAAAAACCCCACATGCATGTCAAACATATGGTATCTGATATAGAGATGAGCATTTACTGTTTTGAACTTTACTTTGGATGTCTTTTTCTCACATCTTGTGTATACCGTGGGCCATCTTTGAGGCATTAGGTTTTGGGTTTTTTTAAATGGATGGTGGAATTCATCCTTCAAAAGCAATGAATTGTGTCTTTAAGTCTTGGGCATTTGGATGTGCTCTGACCTATGTAAAACTTGCTTTCTTATAGCAGGTTTGTTGTGTTTTGCTGTAGGGAGTAGAAAACTGTCACTGTAAGATTTAGATTGAATTTCAGAATGTAAACCTCACCTCTGAAGTCTGACATTGGTGATCTGAGTATAGAATGTCAACAGCATAAGAGGCACTCCTGAAAAGAGATAAGAAAAATGTGCATTTACTTTTTTTAATTATAGTTTTTATGCCATGTGTATTTATAAGAAAGTTTGAAAGACTCCAGCTTCTCAAGCAACAGTTTTTTTTATATTGGTATTCATTTTCATATTTCTAAAGATAGAATTCTTTCTTCCTATACATTATATTTGAAATCTGTATTTTGCAGTGTGGAAGTCTGACCACTCAACCAAGTCCTTTTCAGTACTTAACAGGAGGAGAAAGAAAACTCATAACAAATGGCAACAAGGAACAGACAGAGAAGATTGAGTAATGGGAATGTAACAGGGGGGCCTTCTGGGGGCCAATTTTGCCTTTGGCCCGCCCACCTGTTTCAGGGCCAACCACCCACTTTCTTGTCTGCCATGCCTTGTTGTTAATTCATTAATTATCTTAATTAGGCAGGAGGCTGCCCATTTTTGCCCCGATGCCAGGGGGCACTATCTGTGGCTGTGTTCCTCCCTTACATAGCAGCCCAAGCCTTGCAGATGTTTTTTATAAATTCTTCTTTATGTTGGAGTCTCAGCCACTGTGGGCTTACCCCTTCTCTCTTTAGCTAGGCCTGTCAGTCAACCCCTCCCCCCCCCCACCATCAGGGCTAGACTCTAAGGCTCTAGCTCTCAAAACTCACTCAGGCTCAAGGCCCTAGTGCGGCAACCCTAGTGCCGCAAGGCTTCTTGAGCCCCTTATCATGGCACCCCTTGGCGCTAATGAGGCCTCCTCCACGCCTACAGCCTCAGCCACAAACCACCAGCTATTAACATCCAACACAAACTATAGGCTTCTATGGCCATATAATGGAAAAATAATAATAAAGAAATAAGAGAGGCAACATGCCTGCTTACTTTAGATGATCATGCTTCTGGCTCACAGCATGGCATATTCTTCCAAAAGAGGCTGCTGCTGCGGCACCGTGGTCATTGGGAGTCCCCCTCTCTGGTGCCTCTCTGGCCTTCTCAACTCGTCATTTATAGGGTTCTGGCCTTCCCCTTCGTTTCACTTGACCAGCTGGCAGGGCTTGAGCCTTAACCCCTACTTGACCGGCCAGCCATGACTGGAAGGTTCTGGATTTAATGGGACCACCCTGTTTCTTGTTAACAGGGCTAGGGTTCCCTGTTACAGGGAGAAAGAAAAATTATTCTCTAGTGCAAAATGTAAAAGCATTTTAAAAATGGGGTACCCATAATATTGTGATGATCCCTAACTGGCAATTAAAGGATGCACAAATCTAGGGCTCATGATGGCTGACAAGGCAGATCTCTGCAAAAGCATTACCTACTCCTAAGAAATTTCCAATTAGTTATTGCTGGCTATATCAGATATGTAAGGTGCCATTCCTTCTAAGTTTGAAGTGACCTTATTTATTATGAGTACTCCTTGCAAACCCACATATATGTCTATCTAGCTAGCTGATTCTATGGTGTGCCAATTGTCTACAAGTAAAAAACATTACAAAAACACAAATGGTAAGGAAGACTGCATTCTTTACTTTTCTCTTCAGCCATTTGAATGGTAATAGGTCGGGTAGAGAAAATCGCCCATCTCTCCCTAGTCCTAGGAAGACAAACCAAGCTCTGTGAAATGAAGATGGAATTGAAAAAGAGATAGATTAACTGGGCTGTTCCGTTTCATTTTGTCGAAACAGTTTCGATGTTTTGACGCTCTTTCGATGTTTTGCCCATAGGCTATAATGGGGAAGCTCAAAACAGTCTATAACTTTGTCATTTCTAGCCTGATTTGGATGCACCTTGCAGGAATATAGCCCCTTCTGAGGACATGAAGCCTGTCAAGCTTCAAGGAGACAGGTGCAAGAGTTTTGGGGAAATTGCACCTCAAAGTCCTCGAAAACAAAACTCATGTAAATTCAAACAAGCACCTAACCTCATCACCAGAACTCAAGCCAACTTCCTACAGCTCAAAACACAAAACCCGCCAACTATCTCCAGTACCCCCATAAACTGCACACCAGAATCTATCAAAGACAATAAAACCCAACTACCTGTGGGGGCACATTCGTTACCAAAAAACACTTTGCCTCCAGTCTCTCAGGCCTGATCCTGAGAGGGAACAATTTACAAACAACTTTTCGCAGCCGGGCCTATAAACTTCACTTGTTCAGCCTCCTAGGTACAGAAACTCATGGACTTAATATAAACAGTAGAATTCTGACACAGTGCAACCTGCCAGACATCTGACTTCCCAGGTACCTCTGGACTTTTACCTGCACTTCTACATCCCTCTCCCCCCGCCCCCCGGCCTCTCTCTCACCCCCTGATGCCTCCATTTCCATTTTTACTGACTGGCTTTCTTGCCTGCATTTCCTGCTGGGACAGCCTCTGGCTTCTTTACTATTCCTTCCATCTAGGACCAGCAGACATACCAACCACTGGTGCTTCCTCAGCCCAACAAAGAGTTTTTCAGTGCAAAAGCTAACATCCCAGGCAGCTAAGCTGAGCTCACCTGGACCCTCACTGCAACTGCAACCTGGACCCTCACTGCAACTGCAACCTGGAGCCACTGCAACCAGCAAGCCACAGGCCTGTCAAAGATATGACAGGTCTGGGCTTTCCCCAGCCAGGACTGTGTGCGTGCATGCGTTAGCTGGAGGTTATGGTGCCTTCTACCCACCTTTCACCAGGGGATCATTGGTCCTGGCTTTTACAGGGCTGCCGTGCTGCTAGCAGTCCCACCAGGCCTCCCTACCCTGTCAGGGTGCAGTTTTAATGGTCATGCCCAGGACCTGGGACCTTCTCCTTCCCCATAGCCCCAGCTCATACCTCCAAAGTCATCCTGGCACGGGAGCAAGCTCAGCAGGGACATGTTCTTCCCCTGCTGACTAGTGATGCAGTGAGTGCCACCTCCAGCTGAGAGCAGGGCATTCAATGGTTTTTTTAAAAATGAAAAAAGGAAATAGGTGCAGATGGAGTGAGGAGGGTGGCATCCAGTCTGTCTGCACCTGGAGCTTGGGCAACCCCAGCAGTGGGAGGTTCACCTTCAGGAACACCAGCTGCTGCACCAAACCAGCTTCCAAGCACGTGCGGTGGGGCGTCACTACATCCCCAGCGATGCGGAACACCCTCTCACTCAGAACACTGGTTGATGGACAGGACAGGTGATCACAGGCAACTGTGGCCAGATCCAGCCATATCTGGCTGCGGCTTGTCCAATAGGCCAAGGGGTCCCACAGCAGTAGCTCCACATCCTCGGCAAGATAGGCAGCCACCAAGGCATGAGTGCTACCTGCCTGATGGTGGGGCCTGGTGGCTCTGGACCTCACCATAGAAGCCAGGCCCTTAGCCCATATTGGCAGCGCCTGTGGTGGACGATAAGACTGGCTCATGGATGGTGTACTAGCATGAGACAGTGAATCCCCCTATTCCATGTCCCCCCGCCTCTGCCATTCTGCCTCCCTGACTTCCTTTACCAGTGCCTCCATCCACTGATTTAGTGTTTGGCTGCTGTATACAGTGCCCTTCATCCTTGGGTCACACATGGCTGCCAGCACATGAACTGTACTGGTGGACGATAAGACTGGCTCATGGATGGTGTACTAGCATGAGACAGTGAATCCCCCTATTCCATGTCCCCCCGCCTCTGCCATTCTGCCTCCCTGACTTCCTTTACCAGTGCCTCCATCCACTGATTTAGTGTTTGGCTGCTGTATACAGTGCCCTTCATCCTTGGGTCACACATGGCTGCCAGCACATGAACTGTACTGGCTTGGCAGTGCAGGCAGATAGCATATATGGGATCATCTGTCAGCTCAAAATGATCCCAGGCCACACTACCCACTTGCTTCTGGGGTGCAGGTGCATGTGTGGATGCTGCTGCACTTTCCTCCTTCTCAGCAGGCAGAGGCACAGCAAGAGGAAGAGTGTACTTAGCTGAGCCACTTGCCTCCACCTGTACATCTGTTACCCAAAAATTAGGCTAATGACAAAGTTAGTTTCCTTTCACTGGGGTAGTTTATTGCTAAGGGTACTGGGGAGTTATACACTTATTAGAGACTATTAACTTATTAGAAATTGCATTACCCTACCATACACACACTCACACATACATACATACATACATTATCGCAAATGACACACTTACATCATTAATTCCAAGGGCATTGCAGATAGGGATGGCTCCCTATCCGTTGATGGAGTGGGGTATCCAACCTGGCATGCACAGGCACGGGCTCTGGTGGTGAGGCAGGTTCTTCCCCATGTCATTCTTTCTCTTGCACCCTTTTATACAGTTTATGTTGCTGGGCAAGATTTCTGGATGCTTCTTCAGGCATGTGCTGCTCAGTCAGCATGTAACAAGCTCCCCCTTATCTCACCAGTTGGAACTGGTTTTCTTGTCAAGGATGTTGCACAGACATCTGGCCTTCAACAGGCAGCTTCTGGTTGATGACAGCACAACTTCTTTTTATTTTTCATTCTTCGTTTTCTTCATGTTATCTGCTTCTTCTTTATTAGTCATACATACTGCATTCATACCTTCTATTGCTGACTTAACCCATAAATTAGTTACACTTTTTTTTAACCCATTGGCTATACCTCAACCTCCTCCAAAGTGCCTTCTGGGGGGAAGGAGACCTGACTCTAGGGGAAACTTGAGTGGTGTCAAGCACAAACTCAGCTGATTACCCCTCCTTCCCCAGAATTTCCCTTGCTAGGGCACTGAGATACAGATCCTGCACCAGCTCTTCTTCTGGCACTGGCAAGCTCAGCATGGGAAGTGAAATAGGGGTGGAGTAGGCTGCCGTGCTGGTGCTTGTGCTGCTGCTTGTTGTTGCCATCCTGGTAGTTGAGGGGGTTATGGCTGGTGTTCGTGGAGGGGAAGCTGTCTCGGGCACAGGCAGTGGCACTGGCACTGCTCCCCTCTCCTTGCTACTTTTAGGAGCCTCATCCCTTTTAGCTGGAGGAAAGAGGCTGTCTCTCAGTTTGGTGCAGGGGGGGAACTTACAGCTCTCCCTCTATCCCCGCTTCTGCCCCTCCCTGAAGGCTGGCTAGTGTGGCCACTTGCCTTTCCACCATGCTTCATGGTGTGTTTCATGTGTTCAAAAGTGTAGGTGCTTTCTCCCTGTATAAATCAAAAGTGTAGGTGCACTGCTTTGTCCATGTATAAATCAAAGCTGTAGGTGCTTTGTCTCTGTATAATGTATGCTGCAAAGCTTTAAAGGTACAGAAATAAAATATAAATGTATTTGCCTTCCTATATAAATTAAATTCTATAGTACTCCTATCCAATATAATTATAGAACTCAAAAGAATAAATCAATGAATATAATAATAAAATAAAAGAGCCTTGAAGAAAAAGGTATTCTTTCTGAATCTGACATCCCTCTTGCTAGCAAGTAGGGAATCCTTTAGAAGTTCAGTGCTGCTAGCCATAGTTGGCTGATGCTGAGCTGCTGGGACACATAGCTCACTCAACTGACACCAAGGCAGAAAGCAGGACAGTTCAAACAATGCTGCCTTTTATGCAGTTTTTCCATCCCTCCCCCAGAGCACTGGGATTGGAAGGGACCTCAGGGAAGAATGACAGTCACTGGCCAGCTACACAGTCAATAATGAGAGCACTAGTTCCCTCCTCTTCCCCCCCCGCCTCTCCTTACTTTAGTTTCTGTTTCCTGCAGGCAAGCCCACCTTCAGCTTCAAAACTTGAAATGTTTTTAAAATTTTGAAACATTTTGACTTGCCTTGTTTCATTTTGAGGCTGTTTCAAAGCTCTCTGTTTCGTTTCGATTTTGCTGTTTTTAGCTTAAAACTAGTTGAAACAGCATCTAAACAAAACTGCTGGCATAATTTTGCACAGCCCTAATAGATTGTTGTATGTAGGTGTTATAAGGCTTCAGCCTCTTCTTTGTAGATACCTTGCTCCAAAGCGACGTCAGGATGAGGCTTTGGCTCAGGTGCCACCTAGATGGTATGGGTGCTGCCCCTACTCTCCTTCCATGTCTTTGTTCCTTGTTTGGGAGGCAGTTCCCTTTAGGTGGCCCCTGGGTAGCAAAGAGGTCTTGATCCTGGTCTTTTCTTTGTGGGGCTCCAGACCATCCCCTTTACCCCACCCTCACCACTTCCAAGGCCCTGACAGACACTGCACCCGGCAGTTGTTCCCCTGGATGATCTCTCACCCGGGTCGCCCACCCACAGTGGGTCAGGCCTTCTTGGCCAACACAATCTCCCCACTGCTGGTTCCTTGGCTTCAGGCCAGCTTGGGCTCATAAACTTGCTCTGTCTCAGGGCTAACTACGACTTCAGAAATGAACCAACAGAAAACATTCGGCCTCTGCCGACAAGCCCCTGGTGTCCTATCTCCAAGTGTCCACTTGGCCACTCAAACAAAGAAAACAAAGTGGGGACTCGCTTGTCCCTTTTCTCTCAGTGTCTGTGGAGGGTGGGGGCAGCCGCCCCATTTCCCATTCTGATTCGTCTCCCCAGCACTACCGCTTTTGGGTCCCAACTGACCTGGGGTCACTCCCTGGCTGTTCCCGAGCAGGCGGGGCATGTGGTTCCCTCGCTGGGCTGCTCCTTCCCTGTCAGGCTGCTTGCACAGGCTAGCAGCTCCCTGCTACCATCTCTCGCTACTGTACCTGTAGCGGTGCTGCTCCCAGACGTCCCCTGGCTCTTCAGGATTGGGCTTCCTCTCTGCCCTGCCAGAATCTTCCCTTCGCCTCTCAGTTCTCCTCCTCTCCCCTCTGGTCAGGTGATCCTCCTCTCTTCTGCCAGTGTCTCTGTGTCAGTGTCCCACTCCTCGCTTGCCGGCCACGTAGCTGTTCTGCCTTTTCAGCCTCCCGCGCTTCTCCGAGTCTCCACCCACGTCCCACGCCAATCCACAGCTTCAGGCAGCTCCGGAATCGCAGAGCCTGCATCCGCGGTTCTCCCCAGCTGCTGCTCGACCCTGTCTCTGTGGTGAGTATCAGGGTGCCTGGGGCGGAGGTCTGGGACATCCTAGAGGGGCTTTTACTGCCCCTCTCACATAGATTATATCTTTTTCCAGGCATTGTAAAATTTCTGGTCATTCTGATACTTGATCAGAGAGAATTCACAGCCAAGATATCCTATTTTCTTCCTCTTGAAAGCCTTACACCTGTGTAAATGAATTTAAATAAATGAGTTTAAATAAATTATTGAGTTTTTAGCCATACCCATGTGCTGTAACTTGGGGTGCACCCAAATTTCTGTCTCTACTTGAATTTCTTGTGGTTTCTGATATAGCCATTGCTGTGCCATCAGCCCTTTTTAGGCCTCAAAGCTCAGAATTAAGACTTATTAGGAAATTAATGCAGACCCAGTGTGGCTTGTGAAGTACTAGGAAGACAATTGGCCATGTGCTATTTAGAAAATGACCACTCTGTTAGATATCTAGAGTCCCCTGTGGCATTCATTTTCATCACCAGGTTAAGTATAATATTTGGAAAATTACAGAGTTAAACATGAATCTTCAGTGATCCTATTATGCTTCAGGAGTTGCATGAGATTTCCATTAAATTAATTTCCTTACCTGACTGGTCTCACTTAACTACAGTAGGCATAAGTATGAAATGAAAGACGGAGTTTCAGCATAACCAGTTTTACGAAAATCAACCCACCTGTCATGACCCAAAGGCATGATTTTGTGTGTGCTTCGGCACCAGAATTTTCCCCGCCAAGTTGCAGAGCATTGCACGGGAGTGTTTCCTGTTGCAGAGGAAAACCCCGGTGCAGGGACGAGTTTCCCACCTTTTCTGCAGCTTCTTTTGCAGAGTGCATTGCTCATGTTGCAAGAGGAATGCACGGTGCAAAAGAGTTCCCGCCACCGGTATGCAAATTCGTTCCCCATGATTGGCTAGTGTTAAATTATTCACACGTGGCGGCTAACGATTGGCCTGTTAGCCGTATAAGAGGCTTGAGCGGTTTCCGCCCAAGCCGGAGAGGACTCCACATCCATCTCGTGGGGACTCTGGGTACACGGCAGGATAATAGAAACCCTGTGTGAGATCCAGAGGAGCCTGGCGGCCTGATCCACCGCCCACCTCTTCCCGTCTTCGAGTGCGACTTTTATAAGACGTATCTACGATTTCTATTTTGGTGGCTTGTTCACCCAGAGCATCCGGAGCTCTGTACCGTGGAGCCTAGCAACCTCCACGAGACTGTCTGTGTTGTCTGTCTGTAACCGCAACTCAATCAAGTTTTCCAGCCTACACCACTGCCATCTCGGTGTAAGTAAACAATCTTTAAAACTACCGATACGCGTTTGTGCCTAATTCCAGCTCGACGGCCTTCCCTCTCCGACCCGGCATGCCCGGGCTGCTGGCCACAGCCCACGTGCAGCGCGGAAAAGGGCTCGGGTCACTCCCGGCCCGCACACCACCTACCCTGAAAAAAAAAATTCAAGTGCTTGTAGTTGCACACTATAAGTAATTCCTTTGACTTTTAACTGGCTTACTTATGATATGTTAAGTTAAGCACATGTATAAAACGTTGTAGGACTGGGGCAATGGACCTCCTGCAGCATGTTCACTGTATGGTAATGCACATTTATTAGTTGATAAAGACTTCCATGTTTTGTGTGGAGATTTGGTATCTGTGTGTGCTTACCAGATAATGAGAAAGAATTATGCAGTTAAAGCACTAGACAGTTACTCAGAATATCTGGAGTCAGTTCTCAGCTCTACCACAGATCTTGTGTGACCAAGATAAGTTAAGTTAATTTTTCTGTGCCTCAGTTCCTTAGCAGAAAAAATAAGGGGATAGTAATAAACTTTAAGCTGTCTTATCTGTTTATAATAAAAACTGCCCAAGTATGAACTACCTCTTACTATGTCTTAACCTCAGCTATAGCCTGTCAGTGCTATGATACAAAACTACAGTACAATTTACATTTGGGTAAGCAAATTTTGTTCTTATCATGCACCATTCTTAAAAACTTGTATGCAAAGTCCTTATGGCAGGGGTGGACAAAATATAGCCCGTGGCCACCAGGGCATTCTATCCAGCCCGTAGGGCCCCTAAAAAATTTATAAAATTAATTATTATTCGTCCATGGCTGCCTGTCTAAGCTAATGTGGCACCAGCAGTGGCAGGACCCAGGAGGGCAGTACCCAGGGGCAGCAGCAGGAAGGTGAGGAAATTTTGGTGGCAGTGGTGGCAGATGTTGGGGTGGGGGGAGCAACAGTGAGCAGGTGGGCAGGAGCACAACAGCTGGGCTGGAGCCCAGGGCAGGAGCCCAGGGTAGGAGCATGGGGCCCACATCCCCCCCAACTCCATACCCACTCACACCCCCGCATCTATCCAACCTCCAAAAAAACCCCACACCCATACCCTCCCCCACATCCCACTTACACACATAACCACACACACACACCCCCTCTTGCTGAAAGGAGTACTTTTGGGGACAAGGGGAGGGACTTCTGGTGGCAAAGTTCATGGTTATGGGGCGGGACTTCAAGTCCCAACATGGCAACCAGGGGGAGAGGCACCTGTCAAGAGGTGGGGTTACCCATGCAGCCCTTAACAGCTCGCTGAAACTCGTTAAGCAGCCCTTCAGCTGAAATAATTGTCCGCCCCTACCTTAAGGAGTCTTATCACATAATGTTTTTGCTTTTCTTGTTTTGAATGTACACGTCTATAGTTTAAGAGTGCATATATTCTCTCTAAACCTCTATATTCTTTCTGTATTACAAAAAAAAAGAAAACTGCTATCCCAGTGTTATTTAAATTGAAATTAAATGTTACTGTATTCTGCAGAATTATTTTTGAAAATATAATGGAAGCTTATGCAGTCATATTGGCAAGGAAAGACTATGATTTAGTTTCTGTCTGAATTATGCTGAACCTCATGAATTGTTTGGGTTGTGTTATAAGAGCACACCCTCAATTTAAATCAGAGATGAACACTGGCTTCTAAAATGTTTTAGACACTTTAATTCTACTGAGCATTTGTCTAAGCTGATGCTGTACATTTCAAATATGCAGACTGGATAATTTATGAAGGGCACAAGAACTTTGGGTAACATAATCTTGATGTGAAAGAAAATTAATATAATTATGTTTCTTGTACATATTTGGAAATAATTTCCTTAATGCATTATATAACAAAAATATAAATGGGTTTTGTGATACTTACATTTGTTTACAGTGCATGTAGACCATAGTTTTTAATTTTCTTAAAAATAACAGATGACTCGGATGCACTGCATCTTTTGGTTAAAGCTGAAGACGGAGAGTTAGGACCTGATCTCCATTTCTGTCTTGTCACTAACCTACTGTGTAGCACTAAGCAAGCCACTCTCTACTTGCTCATTTCTCCCCATTGTAAAGGAGGGGTTATGATGTTGGCCTTAGTAAAATAATTACCATAATTACTATTACTCTCAGAGGATTTCCAGATGATCATGGTGGGCTTGCCCTGGTAGATAAGGGCTTAGGAAGCTCTGGCCTCCATAATTTTAATATTGCATAATGAGAAAGTCCTCTACTGCCCAAGCTACCTGGTATTTTACACCATCCCAAAGTCCTCTTCCTTGAACACTGCATAAGTATGGGACTGAAGCCTCATTCTACCTAACAGTGGTTAAGAAGCACTGTATATCACCAACCCAGCACCCTCCTTTAGTCTTCTACTGCTTCCTGCTCCTCGCTGCATCCTGGCCCTTCTTTGCTTGAATGGCAGCTCACAGGGGGCTATTCCCTGCTTTAAGAATGGCATCAAGGTGATCTAAAGCAGTATTTCTCAACCCATGGGACTTGACCCAAAAGTGGGTTGCAAAACTATATGAAAGGGTTGCAAACAAACTTTAAAAATAGATTCTTCTTTAACGGGGAAAAACTTGGGAAACGGTGGGGTTTCCCTTGCAGGCTGGCAGAGTTCCAGCCTGCAAGGGGCTGCTTGGGCAACCCCCCCCGCCATGTCCCACACACCCACCCCCTGCCCCACACACTGGAGCTGGGTCTGGTGGTGGCGGGCAGCAGGTCAGTAATGAGAGGCACTGGCAGGGGCAGGGGGCTGTTTTCTACTTAAACTATTTACTGGGTCAGGACTGGCCATCAATGTTTACAAATGGGTCCTAGTACAAAAAAGGCTGAGAACCACTGGTCTAAAGACCTTTCTGTTCATGTTCCAAATGCAGAAATGGTGTAATGTAGAACCCTGGAGTTGCATTGTACCAATTGTTTAAAAGAGGGCAACATTCACTGTTTATAGCTAATTGTTGTTGTGTACCATTACATGAGAAGAACTTTCCTACCTTCTATGAAATCAGTAATCTCAGTAACAAGGAAAAAACAAAGTATTTCCAGATACTGACAGCTACTACCAGTGATTTGTGTAAATGTACTAAAATGATTGCCAAAAGGAAATCTGAAGAGATTTCTGCAGCAAAATCCTGACTGAAGGACAGTAGACAGGCTCTGTGCTTTTGACTTGAAGAGAAGTTCCATTACTGAAGGAATACATCTCCCTCATAAGAGTTTTCTTGTGCCCCAGAAGAATGCACCCCCATCCCACTAATCTCACCTTTGTGGTTGAGAATCACTTGTCAATTCTATTTATGTTTCTGATGTAAAAGAGTACCTTGTGGAAAACCCAATCTTTTCATGAGTGGCCTCTCAGTTGTCCCTGAATCAGCTCTTATTTCCTGAGTAGGGGAAATAAGTTTATTGCAAGGCTAAAAAGAGGAATTCATAGGCTCCTGGTTATAACTGCATGCAAGGACTCTTTCTCACAAAGGTGTTTGCTACACATACTTCCCAAGCTAGCAGAAAAATCCAGATTTATAAAGTGAAAAGAATCCATGATCCCAGTAGCTTTGTACCATTTTAAGAAAACAGTCATCTTTCTTTTGTGTGAGATGGCCCTTGTAAATCTAATTTAAAAAACTGCAGTGCTAAACATCAAATACTCCACATCAAATAAAAAATTGAGACAAACAAAAAAAAAATCCTTTTTATCTTTCCTAATTAAAAATGACTTATTTCCACTTCTTTTCCACTGGCTTTTCTGAAAGGAAACTTATATCCTGTAGTACCCAAAATGTATCAAATCTTTAAGCTAGGGACAGACATTCAAAAAGCCTAAGCCTGAATTGATTCAATCTTTGCAGGTTAGTCTAACCTGGTTAGGCTAAATCAGTTTTGTAACCGGGCAGAAATCCCAGAAATGCAGGCACATACCTGCAGTGGCACAGGCTAGAAGCCAGGGGGTGCTAGAGCAGCCCTCCCTTTTCTTCCACAGCACCGAGCTGAGGGGGGGGACTAGACAGGCTCAGGCAGGAGCCCTGATTAGCACAACAGGGAATTGATAACAGTGTTTATCACCCAATTAAGAAAACAACAGAGGGATATTACCAGCTACTTGTTTATTCTACTTGTTGATTTTACCTTTTGATTCACCAGGAACTTTAGCCAGCATGCGGTCTGCTAGCTAATACACAGACATCTCCTCAGCAAGTCAGAGGGGAGGGGGGAATTCCTGCTTAACAGGGCCTGGTAAGGGAAGGGGGAAAGCAATTGCAGTTTCTAGAGTTGCAGCCAGGGAGCAGAGGGGAGGGTCCAGCCTTGCTATGTAGCAAAGAGCCCCACCCAGCCTGGAGAGTATGCCAGGATGCTGGTGGAGTCTGGTTTATCGTAAATCAGCAAGGGGTTTGGGGCAGATATTGCATAAACTGGTTTGAGGCAAATAAGTTAAATCTCATACTACATTCAACCAGGTTTATCTCAAACTGGTTTCAGCCATTTTCAAACTGCTCTATATGCACAGAACATCTGTTCTGTTACAGGTTTAAACCAGTTTCTGATCACTTAAACCGGTTTATGTCTAATGCTTGCCCCTAGCCTTAGAGTTTTTAAAAATGAAAATGAAATCACCAAGTACAATTTCAGTCACTAAGTACAATTTCAAATGGACACATTTTACCATTTGACATGAATCTCATTAGTCTGATCCATTTATAATACTCTTGGAATAATTTTCTATAAAAACCTTCTATATTATCTCAAATCTAACCTTTGACCTCAGAATAAATTTAACAGACTATTCAATTTTTAATTGTAGAAAGTAAAATACGTTCTGTTATCTCTACTGGTGGGATTTATTATGAAGTGATACGTGTATGACTACCAATTAAAAGATCTGCTGTGTCACTGGATATTATTTTAGGCCTAACTAAATGAATGCAGGATACCAATAGGATGTGTGGGATCTTTTGTTTCTTAAGAAAGCTGTTACTATTTTACTTTTTGAAGGAATTTGTTCTATACCCCAAAACGTTTTACAAAGTAAGCAATTATTTTCATATTAGCCAGCAGCTTCTGCCATCGTGCATTGGTATCTAGTGTTTTACCTTTTTAGTGTTCATCTTTCATGTGTCTTGTTTTGTTTGATTTTTCCTCCTGTTTTTGTCCTACTAAGATTGAATAACAGTTAGATCTTGAAATTTCTCTGGATTGGATACATCTTCCACTAAAAGTCCATCCAACTTTCATCTACCATTTGATGCCAACAGATTAACTGTTTCTAAAGCTACCATGTCCAAATGGTATTCCTTGTGCACTTACATTTTATTTTTCGTAGGTTAGGTTGTCCCTGAAGGACACAAAAAACATAGCAATAGACTATGAAGGCATCCTCAGTGTTACTAGAAATATGAGAAAATATTCTAGGAAACTAATCGGTGCATCTATAATTGTATATTCATGCGCTGCAAAAAATTCTGGTGCTTATTGCATCAGAGTTTATTGCTCCTAGATGCACGTTTACAGGTGCACCTGGTATTGTAGCATATTGAGCCAGGTTGGAGCAACCCTGGCTGGCGGAGGTGGGGGGCAGCCTGCCAGCCCAGGACTGCTCCCCCTGGCTCAGCATACTGTGGAAGGGCTGACTGGGGCAAGAGGGTGCTCCAGCACAGGGCTAGCTGGCAGGAAGCTCCTGTACAGAAGCATCCTCCCGTCCCAGCTAGCCCCTCCAGCATCTATACATGTGCTGCTGCAGAGTTTTTTACTCCACAGCAGGATAGTACTTGTATTTACCAGTACTAATCTGCTGCAGAATAAATTAGTTTACTACAGCCTAATAGCAGTGTAGATGCACAACATTTACTGTGCAGCTAATTAGCCTACTGCACAGTAAATGTCTTGTGTAGACATGCCCAATGTCATCTATTAAGTGTGTGACTCAGGGAATTTTCTCCTGGATGCAAACTTCTCAAATTTCTGTAAATTACTGAACTTCTGTGCAGTGGCTTCCTTTGAAGAATCTTTTGCTGTTATCTTTAATAATTGTGAAAACAGGTTAAAAAATAAAGTTTACTACAGATAATGCCACAAGGATCATCCCTCTCCCTAGTAGCTGACATCTTTTATTTTTAGTGGCACTCCCACATTTTCAGCAGCAAAACAATCCAGACTTTCCCTAAGGAAGATGGTAACTGAAACTTAGAAACAATTCAAACAAATGAAGATATGGAAATGCCTCCCAAATAACCTTAACTCTGCCTAGTGATGACATGATATGGGGCGGATCAAGTGTCGCTGCAGAAATTTAGTTTAGTTTAGTCAAGTATGTTAAATATCAATAGGTATTAATCCTAACTGCATGATTAAAGCGTGTCCTCATTACACTGTATAATGTTTCAATGTACGTTATCTTTGCGTTTATGCACCCTAATGCATTTGAGTTGCTTCAAGTTTAAACTTAACTATGTATTTCTTGGGTTTGCGATTATTTTTATAAAGTTTGTACCTTTAAGTTTCTGGTGCTAGATACAGGCATTCAAAAAGCCCAAGGCAGAATCGATCTAAATTATGTGGTTTTCTATAAGCAGTGTAGTGTAGGATCCTGCAATTTTTAAACCAGTTTGTGCACCAAACTTCTGCTCTGTTACAGGTATAAACTGGTTTCTGATCATTTAGATTGGTAAAAGTGTAATATCTGTACCTAGCCAGAGATATGTCCTCTACAACAATTCTAGTTTAAGCAGTTCCTTATCTAGGAACTAAGGACTCCTATACACATGTAGGGAGCCTGCTCCAACACACTGTCATTTCAGTCTGCTAAAGCATGGAAATCAATGCGCTCCAGTAGTTTCCAGCATCACGTGTATCAGTGTCCCCGTGCTAAAAAATGGTGGAGGGGCACTTTAAACTAAAGATTGTTTGAGCTTTAGTTCAAGGAGTACCACCACTGTTTTTCAGTGCAGGGACACTGACACGTGACACTCCAGGTGCTTTTAATTAGCGTCGCTCTTAGAGCTGAGCTAATTAAAGCACCACCCCTATGCCTCCCAAAGCATGTGTATAAATGCCCTAAAATTATAACTGACAAAAGAAGCTACCAAAACCTATTATGGCTTTGAGAAATGTTAGCAATTGCCTTCAAAATTAAATGGAAAAAACCAAGAGTTACCAACTCAATACATTAAATATCGCAAAAACAGACACCTGTTACAGTGTGTGGGCACAATATGGTATGCACATGTAACTGTGGGGAAAATAGGATGTCAGGAGCAATTATCTGTTTTGTGTGTTTGTATATTTTAAGACGGGTGAAACAGTGTATTTTTTGTCAGCCTCCTTTTCAGAAATGGTTGTACCATTTTGATTAAAACTTTCCCAAGTTGTTTAGACAGAGGCAGATGCTCATCAAGGAAAATTTTCAACCAAACAGCTTGGCAAAATTGTAAGCAACTGAAAACAAGGGCCTTATAATGGAAAGCAATCTTAACATTAGGCTTCTGGCTCTATACTGTTATCTACCCCAATATGTATTTTGACATTCACATTCATTACTTATTTTGTTCAGAATGTACTTTTTACAGTAGGTTCATATTTTTCCAGTTTCAATTATTTCTTTGTAATCAAAGCTGATGTTAATAAATCTGTTTGGGTTTTTTTTGTTGGAATTTGGTGGTCTTTTGTGCTGAAGGAAATAACTGCATTGTAAAGCATTTTTATCTTTTATATGCATTTGTTCAAATTTTCTTGTACACAACTGGCTTCTCTGAGGGAAAAGTATAGTGATGTCACATTGCCCTACAGCCATATTACCTTGTGCTGTGATTTTGTCAGCTTTCACAGTCTCTGTAATGCAGTCATGTCAGGTCATATTTGTTAGTGACATATCAAAAAAAAAAGAAGGTGCCAGAGGAAGGGGCATTGTTTTGCAAAAAAAAAAGAAGGTGCCAGAGGAAGTGGCATTGTTTTTTTGGTTGATGGCTCTCTCTTCTCCCCATTTATTGATATTGGTGGGCTCATTTACTTTTCTATTCACACTGATGAATCCAAAATATACTTCCCAAAGTGCTGAGGGTCTTGAACTTTACAGAAAAGAGAGGGTTGCAAGCCCCACAGACATTCAGCTCTTTTGGGTAGGTTTAAACTAGAAATAGGGCCACACGATCATGAACTGACAGGAAGTTAAGTGACAAACTGTGGAATGAGATGGTGGTTCAAAAAAGATTATGAA
Organism: Alligator sinensis; assembly: GCF_000455745.1. Classification (NCBI taxonomy): domain Eukaryota; kingdom Metazoa; phylum Chordata; order Crocodylia; family Alligatoridae; genus Alligator; species Alligator sinensis. Next base: position 369,933 of record NW_005842957.1, on the reverse strand, counting down.
CCACCAATATAGTAGGTGAGTTTTCTTTGAAAATGATGTCAGTATTCCCATTTTTGCCAGGCCGCTGTAGGGTATAGTTAAGATACTGTGGCCGACCATAGTGCCTCTTTTGGTGCCTCTGTTGATTCCCTGAGTAGCATTGGGAAAGGTCTCTTCATAAGCTTTAGTGGAACTATGCAAGAGCTTTAGGGTAAGAACATATTCAAATGCTTTGATGGTCCACCACCTTAATCTCTGTCCCAAACATACCACCTTGTCTTACCTTTATAGATTGCACACTCTTCTTAATGAGAACTATCTCTTGCTACCTGTTGGACATTACCTAGTACAATAGATAGTCCAGTCTTATTAGGGCAAGGGATACTTTTGATGCTACTGGGATATACAATGTTAATAAGTAGCAATGTTAGTTTTTTTTACAGTTTCCTTTTCCTTTTTTCCTCTTTAGTTTTTCCTGGGAAACGCACAGTTTATAAACTCCTGCTTTCTCATGTTCCCCTACATCCCTCCCCACAAAATTGTGTTCCCATTTAAAGTTCATCCCCAGTATTCGTCTTGCATCATCAGCCAAGAAATATGAGAAACTTCCATGTATTACTGTATTACTTGCATACAACATGCACTTTTTCCCAAAATCAGTCCTCCACAATTGGGGCGTGTGTATTAAGTAGGGGAATTATTTTCCTTGCTGGAAGAGGAGCAAGCCTGGAGACACTGCATGTCATGCAGGTGCCAAGATGGCTACCACTTGTCTGGTTCAGCAAGCTGAAGTGGTGGAGCCATGTGTTAAACCTCTCACAGCCACAGCTGTTGCTTGAGCACTGCAGCTTGTGTCTGAACAGCAAGTGAGCTGCTGGTAGTATCCTGATGAAGCCTGTGATGTGGAAACAATACTTTATGTAAAGGAACTTGTATAAAGAACTACTTATGCAGACTTGCTACAGCCCTTGAAAGGGTCTGGGGCTTAACATTGTATGACAGATTTAGGCCTCATGGGAACATATGGGGGACAGACAGAAGTGCAGCTACTTCATATAAATCATGGTGCTTTGGAAGAAGCACCATGAGTTATATCTATTTCCCCCAGACCCAACAGACATTTGCTGTTGGGCCTGGAAGTTTGAGGGATCAAGCTCTCCCCTAGCCCTACCCCTCTGCTCCCTTCCACCTTCCCACTGTGAAAACAGCATCAGGAACAGGGCTGAACAGTCCTGCTCCTGGCACGTGCTGACACAAGTTAGTGATGTGCTCCACTTTGGAGTGCCTTCATCTGAACCCTCATGTAGTGCATCCTGCCATGTACCCTCCACCCCAGTTTTGTTTTTCTGGTGTGCCCACACTCCGGCATCATACACATTGCGTTTGTTTCAGTACTCTGGCCAAAAACATTGCCTACCCCTGGTTTACACAGTTTTTTTTTCCAATTTACAGTTGTTTTATATGGTTACTGTAACTGATAAAACAATGTTTTATGATTACTAAATATTTTGATACATAGTCTGTTACCTATGTGTATGAAAAATTGGCTGGTAGTACTTAAGGCTGTATCATTTTAAATTGGTGGTACTCAGTCTGTCAGTTTGAGAACCGTTCTTTAAAGGGATACTATAATCCTTGGAGTTGCAGAGTAAGTTTATAAATCCCAATAAAATATTCTTCTATAATGAAATCACAAATCCTGAACGTGAAGGTGTATTGATTAATGTTTCTAGAAGTTCAGAATAGAGTGAGCTACTTAATTAATATACTTCTGGGGATTATTTCACCAGGATTTACTAGACAGCTGAATGTGGCTTATTAAACCTTTACAGATAGTTTAAATTGGTCCAAAAAGTCACTTTTAGTACTTCTGATCAATTATGATCAATTAATTAAAGAAGGATTAATATGAAGAGAAGTTTAATTTTAGATTGAGGAGGTGACATTGCAAACAGTACTGAATATACACAAATTAATTTAAAGAATAATTGACTTCCTTTTTAAATTTCTGTTGTATGTAGAATTATTTGTTATAGTTACCCTTTCCTTTTGAAGTTATTTAAAGTGCAACACATAATTGATAAAAACTTTACCGAACAATGTATTAAAAGACTTTCAATTTAATGTTTTTGTTTTGCTAGAGCCCCTGTAAAGAACATCTAGTATTGTACATACTCCAAATACACTTTCATGAGCCATATTGGCTAGAATGGACACTTTGTTATTGTTAGCTAATTAAATATTTCCTGGATAAATGCACAGTTTATATTATTTCTGGGCAAAAGGAAGTGAGTCTGGCGCAACAAATGTACAATGGGTTAGTATTTTGAAAGTGATTACACCCATGGCCTGAACATTTTCAATAGCTTGTGGGCATATGATTAATTATTTTAGACCTATCTGATTGGTGTCAGATTTTAAATGAAAGTGACATTTATTGAGTTCAAAGGGATAGATTTGAGGACACTTGAAAACAATTGCAATTGAAAGAGCAAATAATTTCTTCATTACTGTAAGTTGTTATCCTAATAAAAGCTTAGATGATTAACATTCTATGTTAAACTCATTTAAGTTTACTGTTTTATACCTTTGTTTATATTTAACATTTATCTAGCTGGTATAGTGAAAGAATGAAGTGAATTTGCCTCCCTGTTAGGTTTTTATTACTAAAAGCTACAGCAGATGAATCATAGAGAAGTAGGGTTGGAAGGGACCTCTGGAGGTCATCTAGTCCAACCCCCTACCTGAGGCAAGATCACTCCTATCCAAACCATCTTCTATAAATCCATAACATAAGCTCTACACATAACTACTGTCAACTCTGACACAACACAAGACACAGCATCCTAACCTGACACAAGTAAAACAGGGGAACCCCATCAGCCAGTGTCCTGCTACTATAGAAAGTTGTCAAGATATGCTTAAGAGATCCCGGGTAGAGAGCCATACCCCCAGCTACAGAGAAAGGCAAAAATCCCCACAGTCCATACCAATCTGACCATGGGGTAAAATTCCTTCCTGAGCCCAAATATGGCAATCAATATGACCCTAAATGCAGAAGCAAAACCTTCTAGCCAGGAACCTCCAGCTTTGGTCCCAGAAGGCATGTTGGCACACCCCAGTCAAAATTCCCAGTCTTGGCTGCATCCAACACCCAATGCCTTTGAGGGAGACTTAAAAACACCCTGACACATGTAGCAGAAGTTTGGGGGTAACCAGCAAAGCCCAGAAGCATGGGAAATACCCATACTGTACTAGAATATAGGCATTGCAATGCCTAGATCATTCCCGACCAGTGGCTGTCCAACCTCTTTTTGAACACATCCTGTGATGGAATCCACACCTTCCTTAGACAGTCTATTCCACTGCCTCATTGTTCCAACAGTGACAAAGTTTTCTCAGATATCCAATGTAAATGTACTTTGCTGCATCTTCAAGCTTTTGGTCCTCATCCTTCTCAATGCAGCAAGACAGAAAAGGTGCTTTTCCTCTTCTTTATGGCAGCCCTTCAGGTATTCAGGTGCTGGCTCCTACCCTGGGGGTCTTTAAAAGGAGGCTGGATGAACACCTTGCCAGGGTCATTTGACCCCAATACTCTTTCCTGCCATGGCAGGGGGTTGGATTTGATGATCTGCTCAGGTCCCTTCTGACCCTACCAACTTTGAAACTATGAAACTATTTGAAGACTGCTGTCATGTCCCCTTTTAAGTGCCTTTTCTAAGCTGAGCGTGCCTAGCTGCTTCAGCCTTTCCTCATATGGATTGCTTTCCAAGCCTTTTATTATCTTTGTTGCCTACCTCTGGACCCTCTCTAACTTCTCCAAATCCTTTTTAAAATGTGGAGCCCAGAACTGCACACAGTACTCCAAATGAGACCTAACCAGTGCTGAGTAGAGGCACTATCACCCCTCACCCCCCATGTCTTGCACCTAATACTTTTATTGATGCATCCAAAACCTGTATTCACCTTTTGTGCATCACACTGCAGACTCATATTGAGTATGTGGTCTACTAAGACTCCCAGGCAGCATCCCCTCTAAGCTGCGTGGCATGCGTGGCTGCGCAAGTGTGCCTGACAGGGCGGCATGAGCGCGCCTGCACAGCTATGCACACCACGCAGCTTAGAGGAAACGCTGCTCCCAGGTCCTTCTCCATAGTGCTGTCATCCAGCTACATATCACCCATTTTGTATTTCTATTTTTGATCCTTCTTCCCAAGTTGTAGCACCTTGCATTTGTCTGCATTGAACTTCATTCTGTTATCTCTAGCCCAACTTTCCAATCTGTCGAGAACCTTCTGAATTGTGCTCCCATTTTCCAACATGTTCACTGTCTTCTCAGTTTTGTGGCATCCACTAACTTGCTCAATAAGTTTTCTATGCCATCATCGATATCATTAAACATATTAAACAGCACCAGGCCTAAGACAGACTCCTGTGGGACTCCACTCAAAACCTCCTACCATCCTGAGATGGAACTGTTAATTTGCTTGCAGCTATTGAGCCAGTTGTCTATCCACCTTAAATGTTTAATAAAAATCCAATCTGATGAAATGCAAATAATAGCCCTAAATTTTACCAAAAGGTAGATTTGAACTGTTTGAGTTGAGGGCATACTTAATGGCAGTTAAAGAGCTCTTTTTTCTGATATGTGATCATTATTTTTTTATTTCTGTTTAACATGAATAATATCTTGAACTTTGTATTAGTTCTGATTTATTTCTTGCCATTTTTTCTTTTTTGATTTCTGTGATTCTAATGACTAGCATTAATAGCCTTCAGTTTGATCTAAGGATTTAAATTTCTCTTTGTCTTACCTTACACTTCCTATTTTAACTAACTTTATCACTGGGCAAATTCCTTTCTATAGGGTAGTGCCTCAGTACTGGGTTTGGTACTCCTCTTCCATCAAGGACATTGCACTTGGTTTTACTGTGATGACAATTAGTTAGTAGAACCACTATAAATACTTCTTGAACTGACCCTTCTTTTGCCATCACATGCTAAAATTGACCCCTGCTTACCTATACTTTTTTTTCTTTTCTTCCAGTACAATAGTCCATAGATGTGTCCTTTCCTTGAAAAGCTGCCTAGAATATAGGAAAAATATTGTTGAACTAACAAAGAGTTTAGTCGTACTCGTATGTGCATCTGATTTTGATTAAATTCCTTTCCTGCT
>NW_005842957.1:352861-364695 GCF_000455745.1 Alligator sinensis | reverse complement strand
CTGAAATATAGATTAAAATGTGTCTTGCATTAATTATCACTGCCACAGCATGTAGGCCTTGTTGATGAAGGGAGTAGAACAGTGGTTCTGACACACTACAACTTTAGGAAGGGTTTAGAAATGATCTCCCCCAATATTCTTATAAGTAAGCTAATAGAATAATACCTAAGTGAAGCTGTTATAAATTGGGTATATAAATGCTTGAATAATCATGCTCAAAAAGTAATCAATGGCCAAATGTCAAACTGAGAGGGAGTATCAAGCCAGATTCCCACAGGTTCTGTTCTGGATCTGATATTGTTCAGTATGTTCATTAATGACATGAAAGAGGGACATAAATTGGTAAATCTGTGTATTTGGTAGAGTTGATAAATCTGTGCATGATACTAAGCTGATGTGGTAGCAGATAATTTAGAGAACAAAGTGACCTTAGTAAATTGGTCTAAAATAAACCAAATAAAGTTCAATAACAACAAGTTTACACTTAAGGAATAATCAAATGCACAAAGACAAAGTGAGGAATAACTAGCTCATCTGTGGTACTGCAGAAAAGGATGTTATATTGGGGGTATAGTACATTGGAAATTCAATAGGAATCTTCAGTCTAATATTGTTGCAAAAAAAAATTTAATTGCACAGTGGAATGTGCTAATTCAGGGTTTATCAACCTTTTTAAACAACTGTACCCATTCTGTCTCAGAGTTTCAGCTCATGTACCCCTTTATATATTTTATCTTGTTTTTAATGTTAACAGTTATATGATATAAGGCAGGCTACACTAATTAATATTAAATACATTATTAATAGTTGCATTAAATATATATATATATCATAGTGATGCCGCAATAGTTTGGGCCTGATATGCTGCTGGATTAGCACAGCCAGAGCCGAGTGTGGGACTGAGCCATAAAGAGCTCATGTAGGGTGTGTGTGTGGGGGGCTGGCTCCTGCTCCTGCATGCAGTTAAGTTTGCAGGAGGGCATGGGGGGCGTATGTCCCCGGATCTATGTGGGGCGAGGACGGGCTGCCACTGTGGGCAGGGGCTGGGGCCAGGGCGGCGCCGGGCTCTTTGCAGTGGTGGGGCTGGGCCAGGCTGCACTTGGGGCAGGTGGCAGCGGTGCTGGGAGGAGAGGTATGCGGGGGCCAACCCCCCTCCCAGTGCTGCCACCGCCCGCCCTGAGTGGAGCCCGACCCAGCTTCCACACCAGGAAGAGCCCGGTGCCGTCCCCAGCCCCAGCCCCAGACCATGGCGGCAGCCCACCCTGCCCCATGTGCACATCCAGGGGCACGTGCCCTGCATGCCTTCCCAGGCTGCGTGTAGCAGAGGGAGGCACCCCCCTTCCCATCTCCAGATGAGCCAAGGCTCTGTCCCATGCTCCATCCCACCCTGCCTGTGCCGCTCCTGCCCCATCCCCACTCCCTCTCCCACTGCTGGGGCCTCAATCTGCCTCCCCCATACCCGTTTTCTCACAACAGATTTACCAGCCAGACTCGGCTGCTCTCCACACTGCCGGGCTGTGCAGAAATGTCCCCTTTCTAACGCTTAATAGCACCTTTTAGGATTTATTGATACTTCTTGTCTTTCAGTGATGTCAAACTGCACTAAATAAGGGTGTAGTTACACCTTACAATTAGCACGTGCTAATTATAGCTGGTGTTAAAATTAGCATGTGCTTTCAGCAGTTGCACATTAAGTGTTAAAACCCCGTGTAATGCACAGTGCTCTGATCTGCCCTAAGAAGGCTGGCAAGCAGGGGAATGGCTAGGAGGCAATTTGGCTCTGTGCCTGCCCAGCTTGTTGCTCTCAGAGGCAAGGGAGGTGCCTCAGATTATGGGCATCTGGGGGCTGGCAGGATCCCACCGGACCTGCCTGCCCTGACTAGGTTTCTGCTACCACTCACTGCCCAAATCAACCTGCTGCCACCTCCCAAACATTGGGCCCACCACCACTTACCCTCATTCCCTACCAGCCCAGCCTGCCACCACTGCCTCCTTCCCACATGCCTTCCCCCACTAGTCCAGATCACGCCCACCATGCCACCTATATCTTCCCCCCACCCCTGCTAGCCCAGATTGGGCCCTCTGTGCCACACCACATTCTGTCTGTGCCTCCCAAGTGCCCAGATTGGGTCAGCTTCTGCCAGCACCACACATTCCCCCTCAACCCCTCCCCTCCCCCCTCCCTCACACACAACAGCTCCTGGCTCATCTGTGGCTTCTGGTGCTGTTCCATGGAAGCAAGCAGGGAATGGGAACCCACCCACCACCACTGCTTTCTGGGCTATACTCAGGTCCCAGAGAGCAGCAGCAGCCTGGTGGCAGTGGTGGGTGGGTTTCTCTTCCCTTCTTGCTCCTCTGGGACAGTGCGGGCTGCCACAGATAAGCCAAGAGACATGGGGGATGAGAGTGAGCCACAAGGACTGGAGGGTATGTGGGAGAAGCCTCCAAGGGGCAGGCAGGGGAGCTCTGAGTGGCCTGGGCAGGATGGGGCGGTGGGAGGAGTCCCAAGAGGCAGGGAAGGAGCCTGGGGATGAACCCAGAATGGGAGGGGAGGGGAGGAAAGGGAGGACTCTTACCTTTAGGTGCTCTCCTTGCTGTCACTGTGAGAACGATAAGAGTGACTGGGAGCAGTGCCTTCTGGGATGCTGGAAGATTGCTCCCACTGGTTTTGTGTTGCTACTGGTGATATTAATTGTAATATTAATTGCCTGTTTTTTTGCAGTGTCCACCCCAAATACCCAGGAAGATTTAGTCCTGCCTCAGTGAGCTGGCAAATAATAAGCTACCTATGGTGTTTTTCTTTCATAATATAAAGACCTCTGCCAGGTGAAGGGTTTTGGAATGTTCTAACAGTCTGTACATGTACCCTGTACTCCCTAATCAGTTAAGAAACTGACCTTTCAGACTCTTTACTTTCTTTATTCTTCCTTTTGGGGCTAAATCTTTTGGGTAGTTAATAAGAGTCTTTTGACATTTTACTAAGATATCAGTTTTATAAGGATATATTGTTTGTCATGCTCATTTCATTATTTTTGATGTTGGATATGATTGTTTCCTATTACAATGGCATGCTTCAGTTTCTGGTAATGGAGCCACAATTAACCTTTAATCTCCTTTAATATTTGCAGTTTAGTATCAGGGTAGTGTGTACTAAATGAGTGTAGTTCACATACCAGAAGGCTGAAAACATTGTACTATCAAGAGAATTACCAGAAAAATAAAAGGTAGAAAGTTGAATTAAACACATAGTTTTAAGGAGTGCAATAACTTGGTAAGTTTCAGGCAAGTACTGATTTTCATTCTTTATCCATGCTAGTTTAATTTGACACATTCCTTATAAAGGAAGAGAAGATGCAAGTATTTCTAAATGCATAAATATTGATATTTTAAATTGCAATTATATCAGTAGTGTCAGAGTGGTGTTATAGCTGTGGTGGCCCAGGAATTATGTGAGAGGCAAGGATTTTGGTGGGGGGGTGATATTTTTTATTGGACCAACTGCATAGTTGGAATAAAGTTAGACAAGCTTTCAAACACATTGCACTCATCATCAGGTCTGAGGGGGGAAGCAAGCACGGCAATGTTAAGAGCAGAGAGAGGAGTTGTGAAATTGGAGAGAAGATGGAAATTCCCAGGTGTAACAGACAAGCTATTAGCAAAAGAAAAAAGTTGAATTACTTGGAGATCAAGACCTATCACAAGGGAGGAGGGTCATTAATACGTGTTGTGTGTAGGCAGAATTTCAGGAATGCAATAGATTATAGTATGTTAAAAAATCAGTATCAGTGTGCAGTCCTTGGTTCCTAGCATCCAGCCAGCTTATGAATTTTTGTTCTCAAGCTCACCTTTAAAAGGTTATTGGTAGATTTCTCTTAAGTATGAGGATTGTGAGGTCAGAAAGGGAGTAGCTGTTCTCTGAAAAATGTGATCCTACTGATGTATGTGTATCCCTTTCCTTTATATTTTTTCTGTGAGAGTTCATTATTGTGTGTAGTTGCTGTCTACTTTCACCTGCATAGTTACCATGAGAGCATTTGGTATAATGGATCAGATATATCACATTGTGGGAAAGGCACGTGTAGAAACCATGGATTCTGATGGTTCCCTGTGTGAGGGTTGTAGCAGAGAGCCTATGGCTCCTATTACTTATAGAAAGAAGAAAAGGGGCAAACTATGCTCAGGCAGTTCAGAGTGGGGCATACTCGAAAGAAGCATTACATCAGTTTGACTCAGCTCGCCCAACTTCTGTATAGATCAGTGTTCTGATTCTACCCTGAAGGTCAGTAAGCAAAGCTCATTAGAGGACACCTTCAGACAGCCCAAGGAGTCACAGTTCGACACTTCAGGCTTGAGCCTGCCAGGGGGGCAGGGGAAGCAGTAGTACAGTAGCCCAGGAGGGTAGCAACGAGGGTTAGAGCAGGGGTGGGCAATTATTTTGGGTAGAGGGCCGCTTACTGAGTTTTGGCAAGCCATCGAGGGCTGTATGACAGGTAGCCCAGGGCAGATTAATATTAATTTTCTAAATATTTTAGGGGCCCCACGGGCCAGATAGAATGGCCTGGTGGGGCGTTTCCAGCCCCCAGCCTGCATTTTGCCCACCCCTGGGTTAGAGACTCACAGCCCAGAGGGGGCAGAGCTGGGACCATGGGTCCACTGCCCAGGAGAGGCAAAGACAGGGCTAGTGAGAGCACAGAACCCAAAAAAGGGCAAAGCTGAGGCCACGGGCCCATTGCCCAGGTGGGACAGGGACAGAGCTAGTGAGAGCCCACTTCCCAGCCACAGGAGGAGCAGAGATTGACAGAAGACTGGAAAGATGAAGAAGTCTATATGAGAGATGGGGCCTAAGGCTGATTGGTTGGACAGCAGCTTTGCAGAAAAGGACCTGGGGGTTACAATAATCTGAATATGAGCCAGCCGTGTGGCCTTGTTGCCTAGAAGGCTAATGGCATACTGGGCTGCATTGCCAGGAGTGTTGCCAGCAGGGCAAGAGAGGTGATTATTCCCCTCTATTCAGCACTGGTGAAGCCACATCTGGAGTATGGTGTTCAATTTTAGGTCCTCCACTACAAAAAAGATGTGGACAAATTGGAGAGAGTCCAGCAGAGGGCAACAAAAATGGTTTGGTGCTGGGGCACATGACTTCTGAGGAGAGACTGAGAGAACTGGGCTTATCTAGTCTGGAGAAGAAAAGACTGAGAGGGGATTTAATTGCAGCCTTTAACTACCTGAAGGGTGGTTCCAAAGAGGATGGAGCTGGACTGTTCTCAGTGGTGGCAGATGACAGAACAAGGAGCAATGGTCTCAAGTTGCAGCAAGGGAGGTTTAGGTTGGATATTAGGAAGAATTTTCTCACTAGGAAAGTAGTAAAACACTGGAACAGGTTAGCCAGAGAGATTGGGGAATCTCCATTTTTGGAGGTTTTTAAGACCCGGTTAGAAAAAAACCATGGCTAAGATGATCTAGTTGGGGATGGTCCTGCTTTGAACAGGGGGTTGAACTAGATGACCTCCTGAGGTCCTTTCTAACCCTAATCTTCTATGATTCTATTAACTGATTGATTGTTGCACCTGTGAGGCATGGGCATGGCTACTGGGGAGGTTGGAGGTTGTGATCAGCCCATAGAGAGAGAGACTTTATCTCAAGGTCTGATCTTTATTAAGCATAGGCTATATTTATTTGAATTAATCTACTTGGTTCCATTGTGGGGAGGTAGGTGACCATCAGGAATGTACAGAAACAGGAGGAGAGGGGGCATTTCTTTCTGTATTGTAGGAGGGTACTGAGGGGTATTTGGGTGGCTCTTTCAACAAGATGATCTATCTCTCTACAAGAATGTCCTTGTTCTATGAGGGCAGGTTTTAGGCTAGCCAGGTGAGCATTATGAGTGTTCTCTTCAGAGTAGAAGTGGTAGTATCTGAGGGCCTGACTTTAGATTACTAACCAACTTTATGGTGTCCTTGGGATGACTGCTGGTCTTGTGGTTCATGGGTTTTCTGTGTATAGTGGTTTGTAGGATGCCATCCTGGATATAGATTGTGGTATCTAGAAAGTTAATGTTGGATTAGGAGTATTCCGTAGAAAGTTTGATCGAGCAGTCATAGTTGTTAAACCTATGATGGAAGTCAATAACTGAGTCCAGGCATTCAGTCCAGATAATGAAAATATGTATGTAATGCAGGTATAGTGCAGGTTTGATGGTGAAGTGTCCTAGAAATTTCTCCTTCGGGTGGTTCATGAAGAGGTTGGCATATTGAGGAACCATCCTTGTGCCCACAGCTGTGCTCATGGTTTGAAGAAAGTGTCAATCATTGACAGTGAAATTGTTGTGGGTGAGGATGAAGTGGATGATTTATGCTGTGTGTTGTTGCAAATCTGAGTGTACTCCATGTTCTTGTAGGTATTTCAGGGAGGCAGCTGTGCTTTCATGGTGTGGGACACTAGTGTACAAACTGATGACATCTGTGGTTGCAAGTATAGCCTTCTCACAGAGGTGGTTGATGTTCTGGATTCCATTGAGAAAATCTGTTATATCTTGTAGAAAATTTGCTCTTTGAGTGACAAGTGGTTTCAGATTAGTTTCTATGAATTATGATTGTTCTTCATTGAAGGGACCACAGATGAATCTGATGGGTCTGCCAGAGTCACCTTGTTTGCGAATCCTTGGGAGCATATAGAACGTTCCTGGGATTGGACAATCAGAGATTAGTGGAAGTAGTTTTTCTTGAAGGTCAATTTAAGTAAAATTGTAAATTCTCCAAACATGTTTCTGGTGCTATTCTGAGCAAACAGTGGTACTTGTTACTAATTGTAAATGCTACCTGAATCAGTGGGAACATTGTTGTCAATGCAACAAGAAGACACTGTATGTTAAAAAAACAGCTTAAAAAACAGCTTTTTTTTTCCCTCCAAATTATTTGGGAGGAACCCAGAACCGCCCAAATACAACCCCCCAAAATACAAAATATTCTGCTATTAAAATGTGTAATTGAAACATTTCTTCTCACCGTGCTGTGACAGCAGGAACCTGGTAGCATCTCGTATAGTTAAGTTTGCAAAACATTAGCATTTGATTTCATCTACTCATGACTTTTTGAAAAATACCCCATTAGGGCTCCTACTGACATAAGCTCTACTTTTTACTAGCACAGCCTGCTGTAGTTACATGAGTGCAGTCTTTCTAACTGTAGATAAAGGGAAACAAATTCTAAAGGATTTAAGCCCTTAAGACCTAGCATAGACAAAGAATATTTTAAGATCACTGTACTTTGCAGAGATTATTAACGGAGAAAAAAAAATCTTGACAATTAATTTTACTTTTAATGTGTTGGCCATTTTTGAATTCTAAGCACTGTTTCCACTGTACAGTCAGTTATGCCACAATTCTACAATGAGTTCTGTCCATAGGCTGGTATTCACAAAAGAACCTGTTGGTTCCTTATGATTTAAATAGGTCTTACATGCAAAACAGGGATGAGAGAATATTTTAAGGAAACCCCCCCCCAAGAAAATGGTTGTAACTGCATAAAAAAATTGCAGATAGCTTGTAGGACATAACATTTGTTTCAGCTTCTTTTTTGTGCCCAGCTTTCTAGTTCACAGTGTGCTTTCATAATTTTATTATTTGTTATAAAATATATACTGTGGTATAGAAGACCATGTTAATATTTCCTTTGGAAACTTAAGAGGATTTATTTTTATTTCCTGACTTTTTTTTTCCTTGGGTTTTAGTTTTAGTTTTTTACTATATAGCTGTCTATTCAAGGTACTCATATTATAGCATCTGAGTGCCTTTTGGTATTTAGGACAATTGTCTCACCACAGCCCTGTAAGGCAGAGAGATACAAATTCTAAGCTGCTATGGTGAGAAACTTCATGAGTGTTTTTGTTCCTTGCTTTCTTTCACACCCCCTCCTCCTCTCAGACAACTGCTTGACAAATTCTCTTATTATTCTACTGCAGGCCGTTCCATTGAGAGTGAGCTGTGTTTGCTGGGAAAGGAAGCATTGTTTAAGAGGAACTGCATACACCACACCTTTTCTTTAACAGAATTGTTCTGTCCGCTCGCATCTAATGTAATATTGGAAACTGAGAATGTCTTGGTCAGGGGTTGGCAACGTTTTTGGACAGAGTGCCAAAAATACCGACAATCTCGACTTCTAAGATGTTGGTGTGCCAGAGATGGATGGCAGGAGGGCTACAAGGACCCCAATCCTTATTGGGGCAGTTCTGCTCTGGCCCCTTCCCTGCCATCCACCCTGAAGTGCACATGGCAAGCAAAATGCCTTTCATGCCACACGCTGGCATCCCTGCTGGGGGTTGCATACCCCTGGTGTAGGTGTTTGGCTTTGCTTTTTTCAGAGAGGAGTCTCTGCTTGATTTCTTTCATCTGCAAATTGTTATAAACTTGAAATTAATAGTGAAGAATGTATGTATCAGGAATAAAATATTAAGATGAAAGGAGGAAATATACTTCTGAGGTGTTTAAGCTGAAAAGAAAATGAGACAGATCAGGAATGGTACAATAAAACTCCTTCAGGTATACCCGTTTGTTTTACTGTTTCTTATTATTTATAATTAAAATCTCAGATTTCCTTCTTAAATGGCACCAAATTTAGATGAGTTTATTCGTCATGTTATGCATCATTGTCATTATGATGTGCATCATTGAATTGGTTTAATTTATTGCATTAACATGTATTTTATTCATAGGATCAGGATTGTTTTTCAATATTGTAATGTAAAATGGATGCTTAATTGGCAGGACCTGTGTAGTTAATAACAAAACAAGAATTTAAAGTTTCTGTTCCTTGAACTCCTGAAGACTGTATCTTTAAGGAATATTTATTTGGAATTAACTAGGGGATGATTGTATTTTAATAACATTTTAAAATCAAAATGTGTTTTTAAAAACATTATCAAATAGATTGGAGCTAAAATGCAGCCCACTTTAAAAAGGGCAGTAAAGAGACTTACAGAACAATATGAATACAAATGCTATTGTGTTTCATGTATTTGTATTTAAGCGAATAATTTAATAAACATACATTGCCTGTGCTGAAACTCCAAAAAGTCCAGTGCTGGTACCTAGTGTACAAGAACCAGAAACTTAACATAAAAGCAGTAGTATCCAAACTGAGAGGTACCAACAGTGTGTAAGTGGTAAAAAAAAATAAATTAGAGATTTAAAATGATCAGTTCTAATGCCCTGTTATTAATGATGCAGATAAAGACGCTTTTCTTTAGTGCTGTATATTTTTTTAACTTGACAGTATTTTGACACCGTTCCTGTAATGCTTCTAAAGATTATCTGTTTTTACTTCCTTTGAAGTATATTTCAGGAATGTGACACTGTCTTTAAACACTGTTTCCTCCCATTGCAATAATAATAGAGTTGTCACAGGAGTTAAAATGAGATTATGAAACTTCCATTTATAGTAGTTTCATTGAAACCAGGAGTGTCAAACTCCCTTGCCCTGCTGGATCAGATCCAAACAACAGAGCTCTTTGTGGGCCTGGGTCAGGGCCAGGTCCCAAGCCATCTCTGTCAGCAGGGAAAGCCCCAATGGAGCTCTATATGCCTTAAATAAATGTTGGGCCTAGCCCCTCCAGGAGCCCCATGGGTCAGATGATATAACAACATGGGGCAGATCCAGCCTTCAGGCTGTATCTTCAACAGCTCTGATCTAAGCCACACTATTTCAATTTACATGCGAGAGTATCATGAGAAATGGTGCCAGAAGCTTTACAGAAGTTGAGGTATGTTGTGTCCATTGCCCACCCCCTGTCCACAAGACTAATTACCATTTCATAGAAAGAAATGAAGTTGGTTAGGCACATTTTTTTTCTTGACAGAATGGTGTCTATTACTTTTCATTTTGTTAGATGTTTCCAAATTGATTGGTTTTTTGTTTGTTATACACACACACATACACACACACACACACACACACACACACATACACATACACCAGTATCTTTCTAGGAACTGAAATTAAAGTGACTGGTCTTTAATTCCATAGGTATTCTTTTTTTTTCTTTTTCTTTTTAAGATGAGCACAATATTCATTCTTTTATATCTTTTGAAATTTTGCTTGGCCTCCTTGGGTTCTCAAAGGTACTAGCCAGTGTCTCCGCAATTACTTCAACCAATTTCTTGAGTACTCTAGGATAAATATCTTCAATAATATCTTCAATTCCTATTGATTTGAAAACCTTTATCATATCTAAGTAATCCATTGGGTAACACAGCATTTAGCACCCCATCAAAACAAAACAAAAGCCTCTCTCATTAGTTCAAAATCTTCTTCAACAGCTTTTTCCAAGGAAGGAATGGAAGGACATTATCAGCTACCTGTTGATTAGTTCCAAAAAGCCCTAAGCAGACACTACCTTGTCTGCCTTTGTCCTGTCTGCCTTACACAGACACCTCTCCGTATTAGCTAGCATACCACTTGCTGGCTACGGTCCATGCTATGGGAGAGGGCAGGGGGGGAAATCCCTGCTTGAACACAGAGTTGGGGTGGGAGGGGAGACAGGAGGAAGCCAGGCAGACACTGTTGTACCTGCAGTCTCTGTCAGAGCTCCAGTGAAGGAGCAGAGGGGCAGAGCCAGCCCGTCTCTGGAGCAGAGAGCCCTACCCAGGGCTGCAAAGCATCTGGGATGCTGTGGGATTCTCATTTAAATTAAACCAGGTAGGGGTTTGGAGCAGACTGTGCATAAATTAGTTTGACCCAAGCCTGATACTACATTCAACCAGGTTTATCTAGAACCATTTTCAGCCATTTTCAAACTGGTTTATGTGCACTGAAGTCTGTTCTGTTGCATGTTTAAACCAGTTTCTGATCACTTAAACCAGTTATGTATAATGTCTGTCCCTAGCCTTATAGTCCTCCCTGGACAAGGATGCAGACAATAGAGAGAGCTTTCTTGCATTGAGTAAAAGCATAAGTTTATGAAAGATATAGAACAAAGTTGGCAAACCCTGACACACGTAGTGAGCATGGCACTCAAGGCCATTTTCTTGGCACGCCACCGCCAGCCCTGGTTCTGGGTAGCTGCTGCCAGCCACAGAGACTGGGCTGCTCCCAGCAGGTGGCTGGTAGGCCACAAGCCCTGCTGCTAACAGCCTGGGCTCTCTGGTTGGCAGCAGCTACCCAGAGTTGGAGCTGGCTGCATCTGGGAGGCTGCAAACAGCTGCTCTGGGCTCCAGCATCAGTTCCATACCGGGTCCTGTTCAGATGCTGTCAGCCAGTATACCACCACCCATCATGTAGTTATGGTGAAGGTTCTTCCTACCCAGGTGAAGAGCCTTGCACTTCTCAGAAATCACCATTGTATTGTTTTAGGTAAAATTGTTTTATCTGATCATTTAAAGTGATTTAAACAACAAAGTAAATCCCAAAAAATCAAAAGACAGGAATAAGCTTAACCTAAGGGTATATGGAAGAGCTGAAGCCTTTTATGTAGCATTCTTTCTTTCTTTCTTTCTTTCTTTCTTTCTTTCTTTCTTCCATTTAAATCTTTTCTTCCCCTGTAGACTTTGACTTTTAAGAGACATTTATTCCCGAGAGGATGATCACTCGGAGCTAGTAAAAAGCATGTACAGGTACGCCCGGATATCTGGGCCTCATGGACAAGGCCTGGGCTCATGGCCTGCAAGGCCTGCCCATACACTCTAAACTAACAAAACAACACACACACACACACACCCCCCCACAAAAAAAACCACAACAAACATTCGGACTAATTTGACTTTTTTTTAGTTCTGCCAGCGGGGGACATCCATGAGGCCTCAGGGGTCGCCCCGCATGAACCAAAGTCCAAGGCCTCGGCCC